>NW_007781485.1:2444-3008 GCF_000696425.1 Galeopterus variegatus
CCTACATGGATATGGAGGGAAGACTGTGCTTCAACCCTTTCAGCCATTTTTGTTTTTCTGGTATTTACCCCATATATCTATGCTCACATGACAATTTCCTGAGCCATCAACTTCACATAGTACTGTGGAAGATGAAATCTAGCATCAGCCACTTTTCCCCTCTCACACGCTCTTCCTGTCTGCACCTTCTTCTTATCTAACACAGTCAGTGTTTGCATTAGGACTATGTAAATACTACTCATGGCTGAGCCAAATAGGGTACTATTTCCTTTCTTTCTGCCTTCTTTTCTGAAGAAAAAAGTTGCCTTATATTTGTTTAACTTATTTTTCTATGTATTTTAGAATCTCTAATTTTTTCCAAACTTTCAAAGAAATGTACAGTCCTCTCCTTATGGTCAAACTCATCAGCTTATCTCTCAGTTCCATTGTTTTCTCTTCTTCAGAGACAGGCTCCAGACCGACTGACTGTTCTCACGGCTTAACTATCATCTGAAGAGTCCCATTCACCATCCTCCTGAGAGTTCCTTTATTTTTCTGTGAGTTAGGTTCCCTGGGTCTCATGTT
>NW_007781486.1:0-3008 GCF_000696425.1 Galeopterus variegatus
TTGTTCATTTCAGGGGAATAGCTTGTGTGGGCTGCGTTTCTGGCACCCCTTCAATATCCGACATCTGACATCTGTCCTCAGCTGCTTCAATAACATAGGGGGTGCAGTGGGGTGAATGGTAGCCCCGAAAGATATATCCAGGTCTAAGCCATAAGACCTGTGAATACTGCCCTACACAGCAAAAGATGTGATTAAGTTAAAGACCTTTAAGAGGAAGGGCTTATACCCGGATCATGCAGGAGGGCCCTAATGCCTTCGCATGCCTTACAAGAGAGAAGCAGAGGGAGTTTTGACACAGACCTGCCCAGGGCAGGATGAATGCTGGGACAGCCACCAGAAGCCAGGAGGGGGAAGGAAGGATCCTCCCCTAGAGGCTCCACAGGGAGGATGGCTCTGCTGACACCTTGATTTCAGACTTCTGGCCTCCAGAACTGTGAGAATAAATCTCTGTCATTAAGAGCTACTGAGTTTGTTACAGGAGCTGCAGGAAACTAACACAGTGGGTAAAGACCCCTCCCCCACCGCCCACCCCACCTGTGCTTCACCTGACCCAGGAAGGGGAATGTGCTGGCTTCTGCTGGCTGGCACCTAAGCAGAGGAGTGAGAGAAAATCAGGAAGTGGTCCCCCAGGCCGGCTCTGAAGGCCAACCCCAGGCCAGGTCACAGAAACCTGCCCAGACAGCCAGCTGCGGAGGCTTCATGATATGCTACCCAGGACCCCACACCCAAGGCCTAGAGACCAAGACACCGAGCCGAGAAAACAGGATCCTTCTGACCACACTGTCTTGCAACTTTGTTTTGAAATCAAGACTATATCCGCTACCGTTTCCATTCTAGCACAGGAAAAGCCATCTCATTCCTCACGATGGCTTCCCAGTATCTCATTGCTATCTGACATCTGTCCTCAGCTGCTTCAATACCATAGGGGTTGCAGTGGGGTGAATGGTAGCCCCCAAAAGATATATCCATGTCTAAGCCATAAGACCTGTGAATACTGCCTTACACAGCAAAAGATGTGATTAAGTTAAAGACCTTTAAGAGGAAGGGCTTATACCCGGATCACGCAGGAGGGCCCTAATGCCTTCACATGCCTTACAAGAGAGAAGCAGAGGGAGTTTTGACACAGACCTGCCCAGGGCAGGATGAATGCTGGGACAGCCACCAGAAGCCAGGAGGGGGAAGGAAGGATCCTCCCCTAGAGGCTCCACAGGGAGGATGGCTCTGCTGACACCTTGATTTCAGACTTCTGGCCTCCAGAACTGTGAGAATAAATCTCTGTCATTCAGAGCTACCGAGTTTGTTACAGCAGCTGCAGGAAACTAGCACAGTGGGTAAAGACCCCTCCCCCACCGCCCACCCCACCTGTGCTTCACCTGACCCAGGAAGGGGAACGTGCTGGCTTCTGCTGGCTGGCACCTAAGCAGAGGAGTGAGAGAAAATCAGGAAGTGGTCCCCCAGGCCGGCTCTGAAGGCCAACCCCAGGCCAGGTCACAGAAACCTGCCCAGACAGCCAGCTGCGGAGGCTTCATGATATGCTACCCAGGACCCCACACCCAAGGCCTAGAGACCAAGACACCGAGCCGAGAAAACAGGATCCTTCTGACCACACTGTCTTGCAACTTTGTTTTGAAATCAAGACTATATCCGCTACCGTTTCCATTCTAGCACAGGAAAAGCCATCTCATTCCTCACGATGGCTTCCCAGTATCTCATTGCAGGATGCTTAAGAAAGGGAAAAGGGAAAGGTTTGTGTTTAAAAGTTGGTATTAAGGGTAGGATTACTAGGCAAAGCCAGTGCTGAAATTCAAAAATTGGCCTGAAATATCGGAATTACAGCCTTTTGTCCAAGAAGAGGATATATCTCATGAAAACAGGAGAGAACATATTTTGCCCAGGGAAACACTGATTTAATCAATGTGACATTTACTGAAAATGGAGGCGTGTAAGGAGCCAAAGTCTCAGACCACACATGGAAAGCAGCTACCCAGGAGGATATCAGGTGGTGTGCCTAACTAAGAATGGCAGGAAAGAAATGCTCAGGAATTCACAAGGAAAAGAAGTGATTAGGAGGACAGTTTGAAATAATCTTCACCCCTCCAGTGCGTATGAGATCTCAGCACAAGGATGGAAGATGAGCCCATGCATCCCTGACACCTGGTGAGGTGGCGTCTGTACCAGAATGCTGCAGTGAGTGGGGCTGGGCTGAGAGCCAGCCAGATCCTGCACGTCCCTAGGGGAAGGTGAACAGGACAAGACCGTACACCAGGGTGCCTGCCGGGCCCTGGAACACACCTTCTCCATTGGCTCTGCTAGCCCAGCTCTGCAGCCACCAAGAGGCACCCGGAAGTGGCCCTGCACCTGTGCTCACAGGTTCTGCACTAGGGGAGGGAGGTGTCTGCTCCCAGGTGTCAGAGATGCTTCTGACAGCCCTGGCTGCTGTGGGCCCCTCCTGGTCCCCCTGTGTAAAAGCTTTGTTCTTGGTCTCTTGCCAGCATCAGTGCCCCCCAAGGCTGGCCATAACTCACCATTGGCACCTTGAACCTGCCTTCTCAATGCCAGCTGGATCCAAGTGACAACGGAGTGGTTGTGTGCACTCTGGGGCTGCTCTTCCTCCTCAGAAGTCTCAAAGATTAAGACCCAAGATGGCTGTGCCCTGGAAAGCTGCTGTCTGATTAGCAAAGTAGGTAGCTTCTTGTCTTTCTTTTACCCCATTTTTTTGCATTGTTTAATTTTTGTAGTTATAAGACATAAAAATAGTCAAAGCATTATAAAGGGAAATATGAATTATTCACCCAAATAGCTTATCTTCCCTCTTTAACCTATTACCTTCCTGCTCAATTTTACCCTCTTCTCATTTAAGCATGTTTATTCCATGAGGAAAGGCATGTGATGAGGTGGAGGAAAAAGACAGCAGAGTCTTTCAGGCCCACTGGCAGCAGCTGCGTGTAGCCAAATGGAAACACCTTGGTGAATCATAGGAGTAGCAGCAAGAGCTAAGCACACCCCCG
>NW_007781487.1:0-3008 GCF_000696425.1 Galeopterus variegatus
ACTTGAAAAATTACAAAGATCAATATTTTGAAAATGGTTATGTTATAGAATGTTATTTGTATGCTACTTTATACAGCAGCTCTCATAGGTAGCCATGCCTGTCCTTTTAATTTATTTTTAGTTTCTTTTTTATTTGTAATTGAAAAATAATATTTACAGCATACAATGTGATGTTTTGATTTATGTATACATTGTAGAAAGATTCAATCAAGCTAATTAACACATCCATCACTTCACCAACCTATTTTTTCATGGTGAGAATGTTAAAAATCTGTTCTTTTAGCAATTTTGAAATAAGTAATTGTACACACACAGCAAATAGATTAACTTTTTTTGTCTATAGTTGTAAACGTGAGTGTGTGTGTTTGTGTGTGTACAGTTTGGTTTGCTTGGAAAGGATAAGGTAAGGATTAACTTATTTATCTACTTTATAGCAATATTTCATATTCTGTAGCATTACATATTATGTAGTTTAAGTGACATAAAATTATTGCCAGTGAATTCATAATTTTTTTTAGCAAAAAGTATCTTACTGTTTTTCTATAACTCAGTGTTTAACATTCACGTGGAAGTGATCTAAGCTTTATCTTCTACAATCAACTGTATTTTATAACATTCCCTGGTCACTAAGTGGGGGTTAGGAAGTGTTTAGAATGGAATCAATCACCCTTGACCTGTTATATGCAGAAGAAGATTCAAGCCACAATAACCTATATGTATGGTTGTGGCCTCTACCACGATACCCTGTGTTCATAATCCCATGCTCAATTTGTTGCAGGCTTCTAAAAAAGGGAATTCGTCTCATTCCAGTTGATCTGCATTCTCTTCAACACATGGAAAAATTCCACAAGGACTCATACGTGGCCTTTTCCATTATGCCAATTCCATGCCCTTTTAGAAATCTGGTTTCTAAATTTGCTTTATGATAATACAGCTATGCCAATGGTGTTCTCATTTAGTGCTTTGACTGCCTTCATATCATTCTCTCCAAAATACATATATTTTCTGTGAATTATTTTTCACTTGGAAGTGTAGCACTGATTTCTCTAGGATAAAACATTAAGAAAAGTGGCATCTTAAATTCATCATGATCGGCATGAGATGATACATTTTATCATCAACTTAGTTCATTGAAATGATCTTTATCTGCTTTCAAATTAGCCTTGGCACAAGTGGAAGTTTCAGTATATATTTTTCAAGGAAAATAAATGTCCCTACAAATAAATCAGAAAAGAAGATGGTGGCTCACTTGGGAGAGAGTGGTGCTAATAAATCAGAAAGGAACACAAATATTAAAGGAAGAGAGCATTGCTTATTTTGGTTAGGAAAAACTAAGAAACATTTTTCCCATTTCTTTTACAAGGTGGTGTTAAATTAAGAAAATTTGCTTCTAAAGAAATGGTATAGATGATGAGCTGAGAAATTGAGTCTTCCTTTTCTCCAGCTCTGTGTATTTTGTGTTTTTGGATCTTTTGACTAAACTATGCTATTTACACTAAGTGAATTGTTGTGCAGTATATGCATGTATTGAAACAACATCCTGTACCTCACGAATATGTGCAAGTAAATGTTAAAATTAAAAAAAAATTAGTATTTAAATAAGAATATATATCACAACAGCCTACTTTAAGTTTTACAGTGAAGACTGATAAACTTATCAAGTAAAGATCTAAGCAATAAAATGAGTAAAAGGTTAAACATAGTAATCCCAGTAATAATACTAGCCATAATAAAGAAAGAAACAGCATGAGGAGGGTTGTAGTGACTGACATTGATTTATGACCTATTATCTGGCAATAGAAAAGGCCCTTTATCCTTAATTTTCTTATATCATTATAAAAAATCTATAAAATAAGTGTGAACAAATTCCAAGAGATCATGCCTAGCTTAGGAAGGTAAATTTGTCACCCGAGTGATTGGGTTTCTCATTTCTCACAGATAATAAAGGGAGATCAGAAAGACTGGGGAAAATTGGTAAATTTAGAACTAAAAGTAGAGAGCAGATGACTACTGGGCTTCTCCAGAAGACAGAAAGAACCACAGTCATGGATTATGACTCTATGACAATTTTAAGATTCTGAAACATTTATGACAAGGACTCAGGGATGTTCATGACACTATATGCAAAATTGTGCATTCATGTGTACTTTTCCCACAGAGGTTTTAATAAATTCGTTGCTTTGCCTCCCACAGATTTGTCACCCCTCTTTCCTTGGGTGACAGAGCTGCAAAGGATTACTCAAAGCCCATTTCTTTTGAGCAGTGAGAAGCCCCGAAAGGGTTAATCTCCCAGAATCCTCAAGAGTGAAGCATTCCTTCCTTGGGAAATTAACCACAAATTGGGGTTCTCTTTCTGCATTTATTCTCCAGTCCAGGAAGTTACAGGAAGAGACATAGGTGGGGCTTTTGCTAAGTATAGTTTAACAAGTTTAACAATAGAGGCTGGTAACATTCAGTAAAATAAGCAAGGTGACATTCCATAATGCAATTTGCAAGAGGCTAAGTCAATCCCCCAACAAAAGCTTGATCTTAGCAAACAAAAACTGTATTCTGCAGAAAGGATAAGTTGAAAGATGTAAGATGTTTTCAGACTGGATAAAAAAAGATAGATTAGAAGAAATACCTGTATTTTCAGTTATTTTAAAAACTTTTATATCCTAGACTTCATAAGTTATGGTCTACAGTAGAACAGCTCTAGTTAAGAAGAAGTTGTAAGAGGACAGATATAATTCACTATTCAAAATTAATTTCACTTATTATAGCTACTAGCAAATTCTTTAGAGATTAAATTTTCATATGTAATGTTCTCAAGGCCAAGTTGATTACTTGTCAAAGATTCAGTTGAGGAAGTGTGCGGGAAATAGTAGAATGGCCCTACATGATCTCCCCAATTCTTTCAAACTCCAGGAACCTAGAATTATCTATTTCTATAACAATTTGATTATTACTAAGTCAACTTGTGATATATATTTATTATTGATATATATTAAATACAATGTATATTTTAT
>NW_007781488.1:0-518 GCF_000696425.1 Galeopterus variegatus
CACCTTGCTCATGGGTGACTTGTCTGGCCCTGTGCTTGCTGATCCACCCTTACCATTTCCACTTACCCTCACAAGTAACCCCATGAGGAAATTTCTAGTTTTTCAAAATGAGGAAGCTGAGGCAATGTGTTTGTAGCCACATCACATAAAAACCCCTCCTTCACAGGGTCTTCAGTCACCCATCTCAGAGCAGCAGTTAGGAGACACAGCTCAGCTGCCTCCATCTGCATCTGTGACCTCCCTTCCCCAGGAGTCCTCTCTCACGACCGCCCGGCAGGTGGTCGTCTGTCCTACAGCCTCCTCTCCAGCCCTCACAGGGTGGGAACTCCGAGGCCCACAAGGTCACCAGCTCCATCTTTTCGTTCCTGGGAGAACTAGTGTATCCAAAAGCATTTATTCTATCAATGTGGACTGCGTGCAGACACTGTGGGTGGTGCTGCAGGCATAAGGGGGAGTGAGACAGTGTCCATCCTTAAAAGAAGCAGCCACTCTAGCACTGAGGCTAACCCTTGGAGAAG
>NW_007781488.1:2593-3008 GCF_000696425.1 Galeopterus variegatus
CTGGGAGAGGACGGGACACAGCCACAGCCAGAGAGGAGGAGCCTTTGGGGCTGGGCAAAGCAAGGTCAGAGGGGACACACGTGGTCTGAGAGATAACGCAGAGCTATTGCGGCTCCCCAGCAGAGGAGTAGCTGGATGAAAATATCATTCTTGGAAGATCATCCTGCTGGCTGTGTATAGGATGAACCCGAGCAGGGAGCAGAGAAAAGATGGAGCCTCGCTGACAGCTGCTGAGGCTCTCCAGGCTCGGCTGGCAAGTGGGAGTGAGAATCACAGGGACAGAGACTAGGAAGAAAGGATGGACCCAAGCGCCGAGCTGGAAGGGACTTGGAGCTGCTGTAGGCTCCCTGCAGCGCCAGAGATGACAGCGATCAGGGAGTCTCCATGAGAATTGAGCCATTTTATTTCACAAGAA
>NW_007781489.1:0-281 GCF_000696425.1 Galeopterus variegatus
GGAACTAAGACAATATTTGCAAATCATATTTTCAGTAGGAGAGTAATATCAAAAATATTTAGTGAACATATACAACTCAATAGCAAACAAACAAACAAACAAAAACCAAACAACCCAAATAAAAAATGGGTAAAGGGTTTGAACAGATATTTTTTCCAAAGAAGACATGTAAATGGCCAACATGTCTTTGAAAAAGTGTGCAACATCACTAATCATCAGTAAATTGCAAATGAAAGCCACAGTAAAATACTACCTCACAACTGTTTGGCTATTATCAAAAA
>NW_007781489.1:2461-3008 GCF_000696425.1 Galeopterus variegatus
CACATTTGGCTGCCTATAAACTTCTCTAAAAATATTTTCCTAGACAGCCATAATATTGGTCAACAAACTTTATACATATGAAGTTTTTCTTATGTAATTTAAATGTCTTTATGGGCCGGCCTGGTGGCGCAATGGAGAGTGCGCTGCTTGGGAGCGTGGCGGCGCTCCCTCTGAGGGCTCGGATCCCATGTGGAGACCGGTTCCCGCTCACTGGCTGAGCGAGGTGCGGGAGCAACACCGAGGGTTGCAATCCCGTTGCCGGTCCCCGGTGCGGGCGCGACGCCGAGAGTTGCGATCCCGTTACCGGTAAGTAAAAAAGACAAAAAGGAAAAAAAAATAAAAATAAAAATAAAAAAATAAAAATAAATAAATGTCTTTAAAAATACCACTTTTTATTAGCATATTATTTCACATCGTAAATTTTCTTTATGCCGCTTACTCGACCTATCACTCCCTGACCCCTGCCCTCCCCCCACAACTGGAATTCTTAGGTTTGTTCTCTCCTTCTGAAAGTTCAACATATTATTGTGGTATTTTCTTTCTTTTT
>NW_007781490.1:0-3007 GCF_000696425.1 Galeopterus variegatus
AAATACAACTTATAAAATTAAAAACTTAGAAAAGTAAAACTTGAAAATCCAATAAATTGATAACACAGGATAAGAAATACTGTTAGAGAACAAGTAGGGTGTAGTTCAGGGTTACATAAAACTTTATATCAGTAAAAACAGACAGATAAATAAAAATCTATATTGTACAAAGAGATGGACAACTCAGGCATTAAAAAAATTATAGCTGCAAGAATAAGTAAACATGAAAACAGGATAAAAAATAATTTTAGGATCACTTGCCCTGAATTTTTTTAAAAAACGTCTATCGTACTATTTGCATGTGTGGCCAAAAAAATTTTAATCCTTTTTAGCTCTTAATTCCAGGAAACTCCCAAGTGCTGGTTAATTTATAGTGTGTGTGTGTGTGTGTGTGTGTGTGTGTGTGTGTGTGTGTGTGTGTGTGTGTGTGGCGTCCAGGCTCTCGGCTTTTCTCTGAATGTCTGCCCTGTCCTGCCTTCCACATCTCAGAATGAGACAATGATAATCACTCCCTGTTGATAGAACCCTTTCTGCGGATCCCACAAGAGTTGCTGGGAAGTCTACAGATGGAACGCTGCTGGTCAATGTTCACCTCCAGGTCTAGAACACCTAGCACGACATCTCCAAGCAGGATGCTGGGGGCAATAATTTAGAAGAAGGGGCTCTTACAAGGGACTCTTACAAATCAATAAAATATGACTTACACTTTTAACATAATTATAAATGCCTTAAGGACAGGGACAATTTAAATCTTTCTGTTCTCTATTTCAATATTCTATGCTTAGCATAGTTCAAAAACATGTAACCAACAAATAACTAGCTGTAGAACTTAATGGAGTTCAACAGAATATGATACATTTTATCCAAAATTAATATCTAAAGGTATTAAGAAAAAAAAGAACTAAACTGGACTATTGAATATGTGCAAGGAACTGCTGGGCAAGCAATTATATTGCTTGTTCTGTTTCTGATGCCCCATAACTTCCTTTTCAAGAACAATGTGTGAAACCAAACTAATGTAATGCAGGAATTCTCTTTTACAACAAGTCACTTTTTGGTATTCAAAGAAACAGACACATGAAATTATGTTCCCTTTAAATCATTTTCCAAATCATTAGGGAAAATGGAATTTGATTTTTATTGAACTACTAGAGAAGAAACAATTTTTACAAAGAACATGTTGATTCAAGAAACCATTTAAACCATTCTGTATATGAAAATGTTTTTATGTCCATCAGAAAATTGAAATTTATTTACAATAATGGATAATATATTTATTATTTCATGGAGTTTAATCCTTTACTGTGTGTAATAATTTGCTGTGAGAGAAATTATATAGCTTCTTATTTTTAACAATGACCCCCCAATATCTACATTCAGAACATGCTGAGCCAAAGTCTAGATCCTCTTCAGGGTAAAGATATACTTTTCAGATACAGGTCAGAAATATAAGAACAAAGGTTGGGCCATGCCCAGCAGAGCAGTAAAGTGGGTATGTTCTGTGTCAGGGCTCCAACTTCCTCTTTGTCTTCTCCTTTCTCCCTGAGTAACAATATCACCAGCTTTAAATAGCTACTAACACTTAATGAATTTCCCTTCCAAAATCATGTGCATTTTAAAAGAAAATTCCTGAATAACTGAATGCATCATCTTCCCAAAATACCTCTCTCCCTAAATTTTGGAGAGAAGGGTTATGGCTTTCTAATTAATGTTTTAAACAATGATTTCTTATCTTTTATTTTGAACTGATTTTCTTTTTCATTTTCCTTCCCTTTGATCCCCAAGTTTCAAAGAAGATACATAATGCCCATATATCATTCGGTTCTCTCCACGCAAGTCAAAAAACCCACCTTTATCTGTGCCACTATCTTTGACATAATAGAAGATAGTACTAATATTCTTGTTACCCAAGACACAGGTGAATCAGCTCTTGTATCTTTCATGAATTCTGATGAGCTCTCAATTGAACTTCTAGAAATGGTAAATTCAATGTACAGGATACATATATTCCCAAAGCTTCATGGCAATAAATAGGTTACATTATGGATGTTCTGCTAGAACTGTACATAAAGCACTTGCCTCAAGCAACTATCTTTTAAATACGAAAAACAAATGAAGCACCTGCAAATCATTCTTTTTACCTTAACTATAACCATCTAAAGTTGGGGAAAGAATCTGTTATTTATATAAAAACCATAGACGTTCTTAGTCTCATATTGCTCACGATGCTTCTTTATGTTGAGGAATAAACATCATATCAAAACATTTTAATATCCTTCTTCATTCTGAACTCAAGGTAGGTGCATGTTAAAGAGTAGCTGTGTTGACATATGGGGTCAGCCCTACATGAGTCCTGTAAGCCCCGCTAAAGATCCACAAACTCTGTCACTATACATTGTAGCAATAAGGCAGCTATGGAACAACCAAAGACTTCTCTTGAAGATATGTGCTTACACCTTCAACACTAAGAATGTTGGCACTAAGGATCCCTTGTCTTCATTTGGGAAACTCAAGCAAATAGTAAGTTGCATATTTTTTAAAAAACCATATGTAGATTTGGAGTGATAATCATTCACTCATTTGACTCCCTAAACGATCAGAACCTGAACACAATGACCCCCCAATATCTACATTCAGAACATGCTGAGCCAAAGTCTAGATCCTCTTCAGGGTAAAGATATACTTTTCAGATACAGGTCAGAAATATAAGAACAAAGGTTGGGCCATGCCCAGCAGAGCAGTAAAGTGGGTATATTCTGTGTCAGGGCTCCAACTTCCTCTTTGTCTTCTCCTTTCTCCCTGAGTAACAATATCACCAGCTTTAAATAGCTACTAACACTTAATGAATTTCCCTTCCAAAATCATGTGCATTTTAAAAGAAAATTCCTGAATAACTGAATGCATCATCTTCCCAAAATACCTCTCTCCCTAAATTTCTTAACTTACTGAATGAAAATTAAATCTACCCAGTCACCCATACTAGCAACTTGAGTCAGTATGACTCTTC
>NW_007781491.1:0-706 GCF_000696425.1 Galeopterus variegatus
AGTGTTTTTTTAATTGGTAGACATAAAGTCTTTCACTATTAAAGATGCATATTAATAATCACATTATAATGGAAATAACCAGGTGGAGGAAGGATGTAGGTGTCATTTCCTGATGGGCCAGTCTCTGTGATCCTTCCCTTCCTTGGCAGATGGGGAAGAATGATAACTTCTGCCTCATGTCCCTCAAATGAGAAGGACATGAGAAAAGAAACCGAGAGCTATAACCAGTAGGCATTCCAACAAGTTCCACATTTCTAAACAAACTAGCATAGAAGTATAAAATAAGAAAGCTGAGAAAGAAATTACGGACATCCAAGTTTTCAGTACTAGCTGTTCTCTGTATAACGATCAAGAAAGCCTCTTTGGTTTTTATCAGAAATCCATGGATGCTTTTCTACAGTAAAGTGGAACAAACTCAGGCCATAATTTACTTTGCACTGGATCACAAATATCTGAACTGAAACAAATAGAAGTAAAAAACCTCGCTAAATCATGATCGACCCCCACCCCTTTGAAAGGGAAGAAGCACAGATGTGGCTGCTGATATTTTACTTACCTCCATTAATGGTCACTTCGCCCAGACAGTTGTTTGGTACTTTTGGCGCACAACGTTTATGACAATTGAATCTGCAATCTAGTCACAACGATTTTAAAACAAAACAAACAAAAACCAAGAATTCATCAGAAAGAGAAATTGTGAAACAAA
>NW_007781491.1:2508-3007 GCF_000696425.1 Galeopterus variegatus
CAACAGTTGAGGCATCTAAGCTCCCAAAGTTTAAACACATTCCTTTGGGTAAAATGCTGCTATGGGCTCAGGGGAGCCAAAACATGAACCAACATTTGTTTGCCTCCAGAGCTCTTGTATTATCGTTTTACCCAGATAATTTCTAATTTGAAACAATTACTGATGACAAGAAATAAATTATATTTACATACGAGTTCCATCCCTTTCAATCCCTATGTGCACCCAAAGGTAATATTATGCACTACCAAGTTGGGAAACTTTAATTTGCAGACGCACTAGCTGCAGTAAAAAGAAATTTGAGATGAGGTTTTACATAGGATTATTATGTCCACAGTTACATTCACAATTACAACTCCACAAAGAAAAATTATAACGCATAATTACTCTGGAAAGGCTCAACTCTTGAAGAGGAGACCAGAACGCTTGCAAAGATAAGCCACAGGTTTGCAAAGTAGAATCATGAATATATTGAAAAAATACCTTTAGCGGAATTGAAGAA
>NW_007781492.1:0-3007 GCF_000696425.1 Galeopterus variegatus
CCTGTTGCTAGGGGAAATTGATGCTTTGAAGATAGACAGAAAAAGGCTGAGGGTGTTGAATCAGCAATTAAAGACTAATTGTGAAAGCCAGAGGGCCTCTTTGGCAGCTCCTAAAGAGACTCTAATTGCCTGAGGCCAGAAGTCAGAAACAGCTGAGGATCATGACTTCTTTTCCATGACTTCTTCCCTTAGGAGTGGGAGAGTAGAGAGCTCTCAAGAGTAGGAAAGAGTTCCAGGAAAGGAGTTTCTATTGTTTAAAAAAAATTTTTTTTACAACCTATTTAGTTGAAGATTTCAGTTGGCTTTATTGCAAGTTTAGATTCAGGCAACACATTATTTCATAAAATAGAATAAGTGTTCCAATGAGCCAAGCAGAGACGGTTGGTTTTATAGACAGAAAAAGGCTAAAGAAAGCAGAAACAAAGAAAAAGCAGACTGGTCATTTCAAAGTTGCTTTCCTTGAAAAGTGGGGACAGGAAGGCAGAATAGAAAAATAACAGCAGGTTATTTCAGGCTATCTCTTTCGTGTAAGGATTAAAGCAGAGGGAATTTCATTGTCATGCCTATTGGAGATTTAAGCTGGCCTGTTCAGGAAATTGGGTGTTATCTTTCTCTTGACTTCTTGGAAGGTCAGACCACAGCCTAAGGGACATGGAACTTAGCAGGGGTAACTCTGTTTTGATTTTTAGTCTGGTCGTTTGGGACCTAGTACAAGAACTTATTCTAAAACAATGGCTCCTATAATTTTTATTTATTTAACACTATAAAAGACAAGAGCTTTGACTGTGAACTAGTAGGACCTTGAGATATGAGATGGAATACCTAGATAGATACACTTGAACATCTTCAGTCCCCAGATTGCCTTGATTCTTCTGGCCTGAGGAAGTGGCCATTGCTTAAAGGCAATGCAGAGGTAATCTGCTCATCCCGTAGGATATGTCCCTGCTTCTCCTCCTGCCATCAGACCAATATGTAGGGTTAATTCACTATATAATTCAGGCAAGGATGTTCTGGGCCTGCTAAGGGAGGATGGACTATATCCCAAAGGAGTGTAGCCAACCAGAGTTGGTTAAGAGAAAATGGTGCTACTACAGGCAAGGTAGATGAGCAACCAACAAAGGTATTTCTTAATCTATATGATAAAAGGAATTAAGAATGAATAATCAGTAGTCTGAGAGCAGCCACCCTGATAAAAAGTCATGATCCCTTGGACAGTTTCTGATCCTGAGCCATTTTTCAGACCTGTCTGAAGAAGAAGCTGGGTCCCAGGAGGAAGGAGCCAGTGACCCCACAGCAGATTATATATGATAAGAATTTCCCAAGCCCTTCGACCAAAAAAAACCCTACAACCATTTATTTGAATAACTACATTGGGCAAAGGGGTATTCTTAAACATGTCGAGGACTATTAGACACAAGGCAGGCATTGACATATGAGTGCAAGCTGCAAATGGAACTTTCCCCAGATTGCCTTGATTCTTCTGGCCTGAGGAAGTGGCCATTGCTTAAAGGCAATGCAGAGGTAATCTGCTCATCCCGTAGGATATGTCCCTGCTTCTCCTCCTGCCATCAGACCAATATGTAGGGTTAATTCACTATATAATTCAGGCAAGGATGTTCTGGGCCTGCTAAGGGAGGATGGACTATATCCCAAAGGAGTGTAGCCAACCAGAGTTGGTTAAGAGAAAATGGTGCTACTACAGGCAAGGTAGATGAGCAACCAACAAAGGTATTTCTTAATCTATATGATAAAAGGAATTAAGAATGAATAATCAGTAGTCTGAGAGCAGCCACCCTGATAAAAAGTCATGATCCCTTGGACAGTTTCTGATCCTGAGCCATTTTTCAGACCTGTCTGAAGAAGAAGCTGGGTCCCAGGAGGAAGGAGCCAGTGACCCCACAGCAGATTATATATGATAAGAATTTCCCAAGCCCTTCAACCAAAAAAAAACCCTACAACCATTTATTTGAATAACTACATTGGGCAAAGGGGTATTCTTAAACATGTCGAGGACTATTAGACACAAGGCAGGCATTGACATATGAGTGCAAGCTGCAAATGGAACTTAGCTGCATGTGGCCTCATTTAGGGTTAGTCCTGAAAAACGGTGGTGAGAGGAAATTTTCCCAGTGGGCAGAGCTTTGGGCAGTGACCTGGTCATCCAATTAGTGCAGAAAGAGAAGTGGCCCAAGGTTAGAATATATATGGACTCATGGGCAGTAGTGAATGGCTTGACTGGTTGTCCAAGAGCCTGAAAGGAGAAAATTTGAAAGATTGGGAACAAGGAGGTCTTGGGAAGAAACATGTGGATGGATTCAAGAGAATGGACATGAAGTGTGAAAAGTTTCCTACTGCATGTTAATGCCCATCAGAGAATTTCTCCCTCAGAAGAGACACTAAACAACCAAGCAGAGAGAATGACTCAGCCAGATGATGTCAGCCAGCCTGTAACAGCCACTCTGGCACAATTGTCACTTGAATGGAGTAGCCACGGTGGCAGGGCTGGGGGTATACATGAGCAGGATCCCACTCAGCTAGTCTGATCTAGCTACTGCCACTGCTAAATAACCCACCTGCCAGCAATGAGACCAACACTGAGACCCTCCTGTGGCCTCTTCCCTCATGGAGACCAAGTAGCCACTTGGTGGCAAACGACAGCACTGGATTCCTTCCACCGTGGAATGAGCAGAGATTTATCTTGTCTGAAATTGACACATATTCAAGGTATGAGCTTGCCTTTTCTGCCCACAGGGCTTCAGCCAATCTCACCACCCGAGGTCCAAGTGTGTTCACCCATCTACTCAGCGTCCTGCATAACACTGCATAGGACCAAGGGACCCACTTGAGAGCAAAGGAGGCGCATTCCCTCTCCTTCATCTCCAAAGTGCATCACCCCAACCTCTGCTTCTGGTGTCCCATCTTCTGTCTGACTTTGACCTTCCTGCCTTTCCTCTTTTTTTTTTTTTTTAATTTTTATTTTGTCAATATACAATGTATATGATTATTA
>NW_007781493.1:0-859 GCF_000696425.1 Galeopterus variegatus
CTGCTACAGAGGTCATCTATGGAGTAATGTGGAGCAGAAAAGTGGGGTTGGGGCCCCACAGCAAGCCTCCACTGGGGAAATGTCTAGTGGAACCAGGATGGCAGGACTGCCACCAGGAACCCAGAACTGTGGGGCTGCTGGCAGCGTGCAGTGCTAGCCTGGAAAAGCAGCAGGCACCAGGGCAGCTCAATGGGCTGCAACTGGCGGAGCTGTAGGATGAGGCTGCCCAGTGCTTTGGGGGCCCAGATACCCCAGTGTGTTTAATGTCTGCCCCACTGAGTTTCAGATTTGTTTGGGGCCGGTTTTTCCTTTCTATTCCTCCCTCTTGGAATGGGAATGTGTACCCAGTGTCTGTCCCACTATATCTTGGATGTAGATAAACTTGTTTGTTTGTTTTTTTTTTTTTTACAGGTACACAGCTGAAAGGAGTCTTGTCTTTAGTCTCAGATGAGACTTTGGACTTTTGAGTTGGAGCTGGAACAGGCTAAAGACTGTTGGGATGGAGCATGTAGTATGTGAATGCAAGGGTCATTTATCCTCACTAAGGGAACATTGGGGAAGATTCTGAATGAGTAGATTGTACAGTGAGGGACCCTGAAGGGGGGTGGATTGTAGGGAAAATATAGGAAAACGGTCAGGGCCCCTCAGATGTTCAGAATCTTGTTGAGCATTTGATGTAAATATGCATGTGTGCCCAGGTGTTCCTTGGTTATTTTCTAAAGTAATTGCGCATGTGCACCCAGGTGTCCTGGGTTACGGACTTAAGTATAAAGGATGAGCAGCTCTGATCCACAGTGTTCTCCGCCCCCAGGATTCCCCTGAGAGGGGGCCACAGGGAGGTCGCTACTGCTGCTGGAGG
>NW_007781493.1:2513-3007 GCF_000696425.1 Galeopterus variegatus
CCTTTGGTGATGTCATCACTGTCATTCACCATGAGTACGGACAAACAACAGCCAAGTCTCCATGTGAGGATCTTTTATGTAATTTAATGTACTAGCCTGACAACCCCCCCAAAAGGGGTAATAGCTCCTGGGTGTTGCTTTTCTCTAATCCTGTGATTAGAGAAGAACATACTGTTGCTAGGTGCCTATTTTTCTGACTTTCAAATATAAAATGACTAATTGTGTATATTTCATAACACATCTGCAAGTACGTAGTTTTTCTTATACTTTGATGCCCTTTAAAATATTATCTGCCAACACTTGGACTACGTGCTGGTATGCAAATTAGACATAGTAAAGGAAAAAGGGAGAAGTTCCTTGCTCTTGAAAAATTATATGTATAAGGTTAACGAGATTTTTATATGACATCGGGGAACTGGGGTTAGAATGCAAAACTTTAGGGCCGGCCCGGTGGCGCACTGGATAGTGCGCCGCTTGGGAAGTGCGGCGGCGCT
>NW_007781494.1:0-3007 GCF_000696425.1 Galeopterus variegatus
TGGAATTCAACAAATAAGGATTGTTTCAGGGGGAACACCTGTGTGACAGGAAATGCCATGCGGGTCTGTCCCCAAGTGAAGGAGAGAGGGAGGGGAGGTTGGGGGAAGCGTTCTAGACCGCTGCACAGACTGAGGCAGATTCCGTGAGGCCCCAAGGGAGTTCTCCAGCCAAGCCAGCCAGGCTCAGTCACTGCTGGGGAGCAGTCTGTGAGAAGCGTGGCCTCGGTGCCAATGTGGCAATGGATCCTACAGCACAGTACCCAGGGCCCCGGCTCAATTCCACACCCCATAGTTGGAGGTCTAACAGGTTCTGTTTCAAGGCCACCACATACATCCACTGCTGCAGAACTCCCTCCTGAAGACGAGAAGTCCCCATGTGCTCTGGGACAAGCGAGAGAAGCTGAGGAAATACCCAAGGGACAACAACAATCAAAGGCCACAAACAGAGAAAAAAAAGTTATGTTCAGAGAGGAATAGAGCCTAGTACACGCCCTTCTCTCCTCAGAAAAGTATGCTTTATACCTTCTAGACTAAACACCATGAAACTAATCTGATTGATTTTTGTTTTCCTCCTGGTAGACTTGAACAGTGAACTTGGGCTTAAAATATCTTTCCAGCAAAGGGCACACAATAAAATGAGAAGGGGGAAAATTGCACCTGACTCTTTCCAGCACATACCCTATCAGCTGCAGCTAATCAACTAAAGGTCCAATTACCCACCACTCAAACACTGTAATGGAGCAAAGAAATCTATTGTAGGTAGGAAAGCTTCATCCCAAAGAAATTATTAGCTTTGAGAGGAAAAAGAGTTGTAACTCAAATTTTGAAAGCAAGAAGAGTCTGACGGCTTGTGGCATTACAAGATTTTACTCTACTTGTGGGAAAAAAAATTGTTAATGCGTTTTATGTGTCAGATAAAAATTGTATCACCCCACACAGCCTGTCTTACATTCTAGAAATTAATGTGTTAGGGGAGGAGATTTTTTTTTCAACCCAAGTGATAACGTATGCCTTGTCAAATGAGCTCTCTCTGTCTTCAATAATATTTCAAAAGCAAGTAACAACAAGACAGAGGCAATTCTGTCCCTGAAAGAAAAGCCAGGCAAGTTTTATTACAGAGAAAGAAAGGAAAAACAGAATAATATTCTGTACAACAAAATTAGGTTTCGAAAGATTCAAATGTAACATGTCAAGAAACTCTTATTTGTAGGTGGAATTAAATACAAAACAAAACAAAAAGAGCAATGTACGCTGCAGCTCCATAAGGGCAGTTCAGTTCTCTTAGAAATGGTATTGATCTGGGCTCACAGCTGCAGCAACCAGACTTCCATTATAGCCAGCATTTATATCTGAAAGTTCTGTTTTATCCTCCCATACCCTGCCCCCCCAAAAACGTTCAGAATGAAATTATCCTGGGATCCAGATAGTGTAAGCAGCTGCCCCTCCTGATGCAGACTGTCTTCTCCAACATTCTTTGCAGACAGACTCTTGGGTTCTAGGTCTTCACTCCCTGGCCCCTTCCTCTCCATCAATGCTCCATAGCTCTGTGTCCTATCCCATAAGGACCAAATCCTAGCTGGGACATAAATAGCTCCAGCCACAGAATAGTGTGCCGTAAGTTTTGTCAACCATACAAGGTTCATAGTTCTATATAAGCCACATGGAAGCATCTTCAGTACATTTTAAAGAGGTTTTCTACATAGTGCTTACAGCCTTTTAAAAGATGGCATAATTTACTTACTTGTTATTGTCATATTCTGTCTCTATCCTGCTAGATTGCAGATCCATGATCCTGAGGGAGCTCTGTGTGCTTTATTCACTGATCTATATCTATCCCAAGCCTCAGAGCAGTGCCTAGAAATCCTGGCAATAGGTGCTCCAAAAAATGTATTGAATCAACATGTTAAATGTGTGGAGACTTTCCATTTTTAGTGTCCATAATAGAATTTTGAGTAGTACTGCTTTTAATCAGAATACACTCGTGCACCCATGGGGTATTCTGAAAGTTCAGACTGTAAATAGGAAATAAGAGAAATAAAAGGTTTGCTAATAAGAGTGAGATAATGTATTATCCTCCATCAATACAACATGACAATAAGTGGTCAAGTGAAAATAACCAAGTCAGATCTCGGAGGTGGCCTCCTCTGGCAGGACCGTTCATCTCTGCAGAGTCCACAGTGTCGACCCCGCCACATTCTTGGGTTTTGAGATGGTAACCTTCTTTATGTAGCAGGATGCTGCTCATATTGTAGGCACTGCCAACCACACATGGCAGAATAGGTCAGATGGTAGGTAATGCCCTGCTTGCATTTCTGAAACTCAGATCGAATGAGGACGTTTCTATCTTCACATCCTCAATGACCTCTCCTCGCCCACCAGAAGAAAGCTGATTTTCTAGTGTGGCAAATTTGCATAGCTTTCCAGAACATTCTACAGCTGTCAATCTCCATATCTGAATTTTCAACTTCCTGCTTCCCTTCCATGGATCCCTATCCCTGGTGCTCTATCCCCGCCCCCCCCCAGCCTTTTAGGAAAAAGGGAGACAAAAGTGTCAGTCAGTCTCAGACATCCATAACTCCTAAGGCCACTTTGACCGAAGCTCATTCATTTACAAACAAAAAATGGCAACAGCTATGCACCAGGAACTGGGTTTAAAAAAAAAGGAACAGAAAAAATTTTCACTTGAGTTATTTCATTGTAATCCTTTAAAAATTCTGCCACCATGATTGTCAGAGTATATATTGAAGGAAACTGGTGCTCAAAATGCATACCTGCACTTCACACAAGGACAGATAAAGACAGGAAATAAACACGGGAAAAGATGTTCAGCATCTTTAGCCATTAGGGACGTACAAATTAAAACCACAGTTAAACACCACTATGTGCCTATTACATGGGTAAATTTAGAAAAAAGAAAACGACAGTAGCAAGTGCTGACAAGGATGTGGCACACTACATGCCAACATGTTGGAGGCAGTGGGGTGCCCCACTCTCTCCTGGGACAACC
>NW_007781495.1:0-550 GCF_000696425.1 Galeopterus variegatus
GATGTGATGAATAAGAGAATGGCATTTTTACAAGAATAGAAGGCTAATGGATGCTGGGCAGAAAAAAACCAACGTCCACTGTAGTGAATACATGAGTATTAGTCATATGACAGGGGAATACGTGGTATTACATAATAAAATAATAATATAATATTATAATTAATGTTGTTACACAGAAAAGTAACATTACATCTTGTACTTAAATATGCTCAAATACGCTTCTTTTTGTCTTGGTAAATAAGACATAGAATCACTCCTATTTATAACATGTCATAAAAAAAAAAACACACTGAGAAGATTTTTTTTTTAGGCTAAAAGATGATTTAACTTAAAACTCTCCAAGTGTTTCTGAATCACGTGGAAAACTTACAGAAGCCTCAAAAGAGAGAAATAGTTCTCATTCCATGATTTATCCCTGTTTCCTACATTACTTTAGGATTTTAAGGTAGAAATTCCTGAGTTGTCAAAATTTTAATGCCATAGAAGTGGTAAGTCATCAGTGTGAAAGTAGAATTATGTTGTTATAGATATTCACTGCTCCAATGTATAT
>NW_007781495.1:2396-3007 GCF_000696425.1 Galeopterus variegatus
GATAATACACAAAAGTTATATTTAAAGGCCATCTAAATCTGGTTTTCTAGGTTAAAAATGACTCTTAATAGAAATATTCTTAAGTCAGAATTGATCTCATTAGATGCCATTTCACATGTCCCAGATAGCACACATATTGTATTATATACATATTATATGCATAGATGACTAGAATCTAGTAATACCGTGGTGTAGTTCTTATATAAAAATATAGTTATAAAAAATTAGAATATTAATATAGAATGCACTTAAATATATTTGTAAGTCATTAACTTCAGAGGGAAAATTCTTTATCTTTTAAAAGCTCCCTTTAAAATCATCTTCTCTGTGTAAAAAAAGATAGTTTGTTTTTAAAAATAGCTATTTCATTTGTTTTTGTAAACATATGATGTGTTGTTTCATTTATTAGATCTGTTTAAACTATCAATTTGGTGCTTTGAATTTTTAGAATTATTAGAAAAACTATAAAAAAAATGAGTTAAAAAATAATTAAAATCTGCTCTGAGATATTTTCCAAAAGCATCCAAATATAAGAGAGCACAGGAAGAGCCCAGATGCTCAAAGTAAAAATCTATATTCATGAATTTTCATCTCTGAACAAGAAAAAAAAA
>NW_007781496.1:0-913 GCF_000696425.1 Galeopterus variegatus
TCAGCTAAGGGACTACTATAGGGGAAGCCTAGGGAGACAGAATTCTTTTAAAAAATAACTGCTCTGTTTTAGCCAAACAGTAGATAAAACTGTGGACCTAGCCTCACCCACAAAGGCTGAGTGGGGATCCTTGACTTCTGTTCTTGCCAACACTCGACTAAGGTAGTGTCACAGAAGGCTGACTAAGAAGACAGGACTTTCATTCCCACTAGATAGTAAGGAGCCTCCCCTCCCAATGGTATAATTGGAGACCACATGGGAGCAGGCAGTCCTACCCCTCCAGTCAGTAAGGTATCAGGAGAGGCCTTGTGGGAAACCAGAACTCCTACACCCTACCCAGCAGTAATGAGGAGACTCGGCCTCCAGGTATCAGTGGACACCATGCAGGGAGGAAGCCCCTTAAAAAACAAAAGTACAAATAAAATATACACTTGCATAACATAGTACCAGAAATACCCAGGCTTCAACTGCAAAACACTCATCATACCAAGAACCAGGAAGATCTCAAATAAAAGGGAAAAAAAAAAAAAAAAAAACAACCAATAGATGTAATACCAAGAATACAGAGATGTTAGGATTATGTGACAGTCACCGTAAAAATGTTTCAATGAGCAATTGTTAATATACTTGAGACAAAAAAACTTAGCAAAGAAATCTAAAGTCTCAATATAAGATATAAAGAAAACCCAAATGAAAATCTTAGAACTGAAAAATATAATAAAAATAATTTTTTATAAAACCCTCAGATAAATTCAACAGCAGAATGGAGGAATGGAGGAGAGAGGAAAGAATCAGTAAAATTGAATACAGAACAACAGAAATTGCACAATCTAAAAAAATATATATAGACTGAAAAAAAAATGCACAGAGCCTCAGAGACCAGTGGGACTATAACAAAAGATCTAGCATTCAC
>NW_007781496.1:2304-3007 GCF_000696425.1 Galeopterus variegatus
ATTTTCTTAGAAACACAGGAGGATAAAGGGATGTAGAGGAGGTATGGTGTCTATGGCTCACTTAAACTGGTAAAATAACGACACAGTAGACGGTGATAAGTGGTGCATATGTAAGTTAAGACCTAGAGCAACCACTAAATAGACACCAAAAGAGATACACACAAACACTATAGATAAATCAGAATGGAATTCAAAAAATGTTAAAGTAACCCATAGAAAGGCAGGAAACAGAAAATGAAAGAAAAATGAAAACAAAAAACATCTTGAAATTTTATATTAATGCTTACACAAAATGCAAATAGTCTAAAGACGCCAATTAAAAGACAAAGATTGGCAGAGTGAATTAAACGAATCAATTATACATTGTTTACAAGAGTTCAAAAATATAGGTAAATTGAAAAAAGGCTGCAAAAGATATATAATGCAAAAATTAATAAAACAAAAGCAGAAATGGCTACAATAACATCAGATAAGCAGACTTCAGAACAAAGAAAATTATCAGAGACAGAGTAAGACATTATATAATGATAAATGTTTAAATCCACCAAAAAGACATAGCAACTATAGAAGTGAATGTACCAAACAACAAAACTATATAACATGTTAAGTAAAAACTGATAGAACTCAAAGGAGAAATATACTAATCCACTATTATAGTTAATGACTTCAAAATCCCTCTCTCAACAATTGACAAAACAACTAG
>NW_007781497.1:0-3007 GCF_000696425.1 Galeopterus variegatus
AGGGGAGGGAGAGGGGCCATCAGGAGACAGCAGCAGAGGCTGGGGAGAGGGCCCCTGGGGCTAACTCCACAGAATCAGATTTACTGTCATGCTTCCTCTGCATTAAGCACCTACTGTATGCTCTGCTGGGCTAATAAACAGTGATGGGGACAGATGAACAAGATACTGTCCCCATACTTGGGCACTTGGAGTTGGTGGAGGAGACACTAAAAACCATGTCATATGAAACAGTGACAGGTGATGTGATGGGGAAGGACAGTGCTTCATTTAAACTTCACAGGAACCTTGGGAGTGGCATCAAGAAGGCAGATGGTGCCATGGTTAAGTGCATGATCTTTGCCGTGACACAGAGAAGGGTTCGAATCCTAGCTCTGTTACTCGTGTGTGACAGAGGATGACCACAGCAGGTACCTGGTGCAGATGAGAGCCAGAACGATGCTTTCTGAGTGGCTGTGTGGGTAGAGTGTTGTGGGGGCCCTGCCTGTGCCATCCCTACCCTGGTGGTGATGGGGGATGGTGTCACACTACCTTCCTGCCGGCCTCATTGTTGTGGAGGTTCATGAGGGCCCGGCTGGACGAGGCCCCTTTGCTTCTCTCCCGCACGTCCACAAACGACTGTGAGAAGGCCACGCCGTAGGCGATGTTGTCCGAGCATCCAGACCACTGGAAGCCTGGGGTGCAGTGGGCATAGAGAGGGCAGCGGTGAGTGGGGGCCAGGGCCCCAGGCACCTGCACTCCCACTCTGACCACCTCCTGCACTTACCCTGAGGGCTGACCCCATGCACCGTCCGGTCACAGCCACACTTCTCCAGCTCCCCACTGCTGCATGCCCGTGTCACCGCAAAGGCCACACCTGCTGAAGAGATGGCGTACACAAAGGCCGCCTCCCGAGTCCCTGTGGGAGGCAGAGGGAGAGCAGGGATGGGTCCCAGGGCTCCTCCCCTTTGTCCAGGGCAAGGGGTGGAGAAGGCCTTTTGAATGCTGGAGGCCATGGAGGGAGCAAGGCAGGTGGAAATGCCGAGGGCCAGGCCGTGCGGGGCGCTTCCTCTTATCACACCAGTGGCTGAACCCACTTACTCCACCCCAAGCACTGCCTGCGCTCTTCACAGATGTTGATCATTTCATCCTGAGAACAACCGTGTGAGGCAGGTACTAGTGCCATTCTTGTTTTACAGAGATGTTAGGTGGCTTGTCCGAGGTCACACAGCACCTGGCAGAGTCAGCAGATTGTCTGTCTTCAGAGCCTATGCTTTCAGTTCCTGTGGGAGACTGTTCTTACAACCTCTCTGGAAGATTAGTGGTATTCACATCATTTTATGGAAGACCAAACAGGCTCAGAGAGGTGAACTGACTTACCCAGACTACAGAGCCAGGGAGTAGCAGGCTGGACTATAAACCGAGGTCTGGCTTCCTTTTTTGGCCTTCTCCCCAGCTGGCCTCACTGGGCTCCGAAGGGGTCCCCACACCTTACGATCCTGCCCTAGCACTTCCTTTTTAGGCTGGATCAATTTCTGAAAATGTCTTGCTTCCTTATAACTTTAAGAGTAAATCATAACAACAACAGCTCCTAGGACTTAACTGCTACTACTGCCGACTAGGGGCTGCCTATTACGCACAGGCTCTCTACCACCTGAGCTTTATCTACACCCATTTTACAGAGGGTGAAACGCAGGTTCAGAGAGGGGAAGGGAACTAGTTTCAGCCACCCAGCAGGAAGCGATAGAGCCAGGACTCAAGCACAGGTCTGTCTGCCTCTGCCCCAGGACTTCTTAGTGATTCTATTTTGGTGCCGGCCCTGGTGTCCTGCCTGAATGGATGTTTTTATCCTCCTAGGAACTGTGTCTCAGGGGGCATAGCTGTTGAGGAGTCTCTTTCTGGGGATGGGGTGGGGAGGGGAGTGTGTGTGAGTGGGAGTTGCATGGCTGGTTGGGTGTGTGACCAGACAGCAGGCCCTGCTCCTCTCTGGGGCCCTGTGAGGGCCTCTGTGTGCTGTGACTGTACTTCTGTCTCTCACCGGAGTGTCTCTGTCCGCAGAAGTGGAGGGGGCAGGCCTTGGCCCCCTGGTTGGCAATTACCTCTATGACACCCAGGCCTGTGCTCTCGGCTGCCCTGGGGAGCAGTCACCGTGGTCAGATGGAAACAATCACCTCCTCTATGCCCATGTCTGTGGACAGAGGCAGCAGAATCCAGCACTGGAGTAGGACGCCGCTTGGTCCCTGACCACTCAGGACGCCCTGTTCTTGGTCTGGCCCTTGAGCTGGGGATACTGCCCACCGCCCACCACCCACTCTCCACTGCGCACTCTCCTGCTCTCTGGCTTGGCCATTTTGGGCCGGCATTGGGGGGCTTGGCTGCAGCATGGAGCCTCGACAGCCTGAGATGGAATCTTCTCCAAGTTAATCGAGGTTAATAGCAGGATCATGTTGGTTGGTTTTATGCTGTGGCTGCCCAAAGAGAGACAACTTCAGTTTCTGGTATTTCTGGTATTTCCAGGCCTGAACCAGCGCAAATCTTTGCCCCAAAGACCAGGGGGGAAGGGAAGTCAAAGCAGGAGATAGGGCTGAGGGGACTTGTGGGGTGGCCTTGGCTCTTGGCCTTGTGCGGCCCTTTCTCCTCTGCTTCTCTTGGCTCTCAGGCAGCCCCCAGCCCAACCCCAGCTCAAGGCTGACCTCTGCCCCTGAGTACTTGCAGTCCCTGGGGGGCAGGGCTCCCCGTGAAGTTGCACAGGGAGACCTCTGCCTCATTCTCCAAACCGATCCATCCACCAAACTCCAGGTCCCCTTTGAGCTGGCCATAGGGGCATAAGGACACAAACAGTTTTCCCAGCTCTAGTGTGAGCCTGAGGAAGAGATTCTGAAAGGAAGGTAATAATCACAAGAGCTAAAGCTTATGGAGAGCTTATTATGTGCTGGGAGCTGTCTAAGCACTTTACATATATTCATTTATATATTCTTTTTTTTTTTTTTGTCTTTTTGTCTTTTTTCCGTGTCCGGCAACGGATCGCAAC
>NW_007781498.1:0-1622 GCF_000696425.1 Galeopterus variegatus
GTAGATCCCACCCTAACCAAGTAACTAAGGTTAATATCACTGGTGGTAGGTCATGTTGATATCATGTTCCCTCTGATGTGAACCCAAGTCTAATCATGAGACAAAAACATCAAAGCCAAATTGAGGGACGGTCTACATGACAACTGACTGGTCCTCCTGAGAACTGTCAATGCATGAGAGACAAGGACAGGCTGTGAAACCCTCCCAGATCGGAAGAGACTTAAGGATACATGACGACTAAATGCAAGGCAGCATCCTGGACTGGATCCTGGAATGCAAAAAGGACATTAATAAAAAACTGGTGAAATTTGAATACAGTCTGTAGTTTAGTTAATAGTAATGTGCCAGTATTGGTTTGCTAGTTTTTACAGTGGACCATAGTTATGTAAGATGTTAACTTGAGGGGAAACTGGGTGAAGGGCATATGAGAACTCTCTGTAGTGTCTTTGGAACTTTTCTGTAAATCTGAAAATATTCCAAAACAAAAAGTTTATTAAAAAAAAAAAAGTCAGCATAGGGGGACAGCAATCAGCCTGGGTTGATTCTAAAAAGTAAAACTTTTCAGAACACCCAGGAGTTATGCTGATGCTCTGGTCTCATGATAATTAGAAATGCATATATTTATGTTTAAAATTTTTTCTCATTTCATTTTTACAGAGATCTTCAAAGTAAGTAAGGCTGATAGAATCCCCATTCAATAAATGAGTAAAACTAAGAAACAGTAAAGTTAAGTGACTGAGTTTCTAGCTCAGCATAGAAACCTGAACTTCTGACCCCAGTAGAAGTGGATTCAGCCCATGCATATGTAACCCTACTTCTTCTCTTGGAGCACTAAAAAACCAGAGGAGTTCAAACATTTCTCCAAAGGCCTACCTGATGTCCCAGCGCAGGCAAAATCCATCCACATATTCAGAAAGTGCGAGTGTCCAGTTGTCCAGCTGAAGCCCGCAAGAGACGGGACTGGGTTATGGTTCTTTTTATTTTTCAGATTCAAGCCAATCTCCCACAGCCCTTCAGACTGATAACTAACTTTTGCTCTTGTCTGGAACTTCAGTGTTGCTGGGGCAGGTCCATATTCATGATCTTCTGTAATCCTCACTAGCACCTTTTAGTGTGAACAGCTGTGACTCCATTTTAGGCACTGGGAGTCTGAGGTTGACTTGCAGGCTTAATCAGTGAGTGGTAAAAGCTGAGCTTCCATGGTGGGTTTCGAAGTCCACTCCCCTCCTGTTCTAGTGTCCCCAGGACTGAGCTGCTCCCCCTTGATGCCCTCAGTGTAGGACCCTGGCTTGAAGGTGGTCAGTGATGATGCCCCCGGGGATCCATCATAACAAGGTCCCTAAGTACCAGATTCCTGTGTCCTGCCCATTAAGTATTTTTGCAGGGCTATGTATAGAACAATCGTGTTCTTTGTTCTCAGGAAATTTAGTGTCCAGGCATTATCCTGTCTCAGTCTTCATTAACCCAGACATTTGTATTTATTTCGCTCCAGATAATTATCAGCATTAGAGAGTAACAATCAGCTCAGACTCATTTTAAGGAAGAAAGCTTTTCCAAATAACCCAACAGTTAACAATTATGTGTCTCCATTAAAACCAACTTCATCTTGCTTTTAAAAAAAT
>NW_007781498.1:2577-3007 GCF_000696425.1 Galeopterus variegatus
TCATTCATGAGGAAAGAACATAAATACTGATCATGACTATGAAATCTCAAGATCCCCCATAATCACATTTACATCCATAGCTGTGACCTCTTCACCCAAATGTTGCCCTAATGACCTATTTGAGTCATGACCTGGCAATTCCTAGATTCACTGTTTCTGTTGGAACCTTCGCCCACCAGAATCTTTCTCCCATGCCTCTAAGATCGTTTTCATTTTGGTGCGCCCACTGATGTGCTGGGGGAAGCCCAGATTCACCAGCAAAGGCCCAAGCTCTGTAAGTGGACCCTGGCCAGTAAGTGGACATAGGAGCAGACTCAGCATCCAGCAGCCTCCGTCTGCCCCACTGAGAGGAATATTTGTGTTCTCCTAGAGTGGGTGAGATCTGCTTAGGAGCCTCGCTGCAGCAAGGAGGCGAAGGAGAGTCTGTGGT
>NW_007781499.1:0-686 GCF_000696425.1 Galeopterus variegatus
AGATACCCCACATATTCCCTGCCCCCACGTATACACAGCCTCCCCCATTATCAACACCCCCGCCAGAGTGGTGCATTTGGTACAGTTGATAAACTCACATGGACACATCATCATCACCGAAAGTCCACAGTTTACATGACGGTTCACTCTTGGTGGCGTATTTTCCATGGGTTTGGGCAAACATATAATGACATGTACCTATTTTTATAGTATCACACAGTATTTTCACTGCCCCCAAAATCCTCTGAGTTCTATTCACCCTCCCTTGCCTCCCCTAACGCCTGGCAACCACTGCTTTTTACTGTCTCCACAGCTTTGCCTTTTCCAGAATGTAATAAAGTTGGAATCATACAGTATGTAACTATTTCAGATAGGTTTCTTTCACTTAGTAATATGCATTTAAGATCCCTCCATGGCTTTTCATGGCTTGATAGCTCATTTCTCTTTAGCTCTGAATGATATTCCATTGTCTGGATATACCACGGTTTCTACAGTCACCTACTAAAGAACATCTTGATTGCTCCCAGGTTTTGGCAATTATGAATAAAGCTGTTATAAACGTTTGTGTGCAGGTTTTAAGGTGGATATAAGTTTTCGAATCATTTGGATAAATACCAAGAGCATGATTGCTGGATCGTATAGCAAGAGTATGTTTAGTTTTGGAAGAAACTGCCGAACTGTTTTCC
>NW_007781499.1:1250-3007 GCF_000696425.1 Galeopterus variegatus
ATTGCTGGATCGTATAGCAAGAGTATGTTTAGTTTTGGAAGAAACTGCCGAACTGTTTTCCGAAGTGGCTGTACCATGTTGCATTACCACTGGCAATGAATGAGAGTTCCTGGTGCTCCATATCCTTACCAGATGCATTTTTTTTTCCTTTTTGTCTTTTTTCGTGACCGGCAACGGATTGCAACCCTCAGTGTCGCGCCCGTACCGGACCGGGGCCAGCTATGCGATCGCAACCCTCGGTGTTGCTCCCGCACCTCGCTCAGCCAGTGAGCGGGAACCGGTCTGTATGTGGGATCCGAACCCTCGGCGGGAGCGCCACCACGCTCCCAAGCGGCGCACTGTAGCAGTGCACCACCGGGCCGGCCCCCAGATGCATTTTTTAAAAGGACAAAGTATTATGATCCTTCTAAGGAGAGAATGATCTCTTCCCCCAGGGTGGGTCTGGGATCCTCATGGGAAGACATGGCATTTAGACCAGACTTTGAAGGACAGGCCAAATTTGGACAGTACCTATGCTCCTTTGATTCCTTTTTTTTTTTTTTTTTTTTTTTTCTTTTTTGGAAGCTTGCCAGTACGGGAAACCGAACCCTTGACCTTGGTGGTGCTTTGATTCCTCGGGATTGTAGAATCTTCGATCGGAAAGGAACCTCAAAGGTCGTCTGGTTTCATTCTCTACTTGGTTCTTGAGGCCCCTATACCTAACTAATGGAAACAGAATTCTCCTGATTGGCTGCGATTTTAAACAAATTTTGCTCCCACAACAAAAGTGGTAAAAGGGAACTATCTGGATTTGGAGGGCAATTTCTGGTTTTAGGCAGTGGCCTGCACTGAGGGATGTCTAAATCACCCTGTCTTTATTTGTAATTGAGAACTTGTTCTCGGTAAATTTCAGGGCTTCTGCACAGCTGGAAATCTCCTACCTGTTCATTTAGCAGCTTCTGGGGAACAGCAGCACCAAAGAGCTTGTGTCACTCGCCCTTCTGCTTAGAACAGACTAACAGCTGCCCAAGCCCTAACAGGATAAAACTTCAGCTTCCTTTTGTCTGGGAAGACCAGGCCATTTGTCCCCAGCCACTCCCCAGCTGCCATACAAACTGCTACCATCCCCTCTGCCTAGAGGGAGCAGTGCAAATCCTGTGTGTTTGGAGAATGTCTCTCCTTCATCAGACTCTAGTTCCACCCCTCCCGCCACTCATTCTCTGGCACCTCCCTGGTACATCCTCCTTGCTATGACCTGAGGCCAACTCACCAAGCAGGAGACCTGTCTTCCCTCACTCCTTTCTGCCTTCCTCCTTCTCAGGGTGGAGTCCCAGGTGCTCCGTGCTCTAGGAACAATAAACTGGAAGATCACCTAGTTATGGGCTTCTCAAACCCCCGATTTCCATAGAGATGTCTTATGGTTTTAAAAACATGTACAGATTATTTTAAAATAAAAACATTAATCAAATGTGTTATGTATCCACTTTTAATGAACTGCAGACCACCCATTCATTTAGTGTTGCCTCCAGGTTAACTCTTTTTGGTGTAGACTTTAGGAATGGAGTCTCTGTGCATTTGAACTTCTTATAAATGGGTCATCAATTCTGAAGAACATGGCTCAGAGACTGGCTTTTTAAAAATTAGGCTAGGGCATGTCCATACCCATAAAATTACACAAACGAGGGCCGGCCCAGTGGTGCACTGCTACAGTGCGCCGCTTGGGAGCGCAGCGTCGCTCCCGCCGAGGGTTCGGATCCCACATACAGACCGGTTCCCGC
>NW_007781500.1:2234-3007 GCF_000696425.1 Galeopterus variegatus
AGAGACCCACATACCCTTCACCAAGTCTCCCCCAAAGCTCACATTCTAAATAACTGTAGTACAATATCAAAACCAGTAAATCTACATTGTTGCCATGGGTGTGTTTAGTTCTACATCGTTTTATGACATATGTAGGTTTGTGTAACCACCATTACATTTAAGATATAGAGCTATTCCACTGCCACAAAAAATCTCCCTTGTGCTACCTTGTTACAGTTATGCAATCTGAATACCATCATTCCTAACCCCTGAAAACCACAAATCTGTTTGCTGTCTCTATAATTTTGTCATTTCCAGAAAGTTATATAAATGGAATCATACAGTCAGTAATGTTTTGAGATTTTTTTATCACTCAGTATAATAGCTTGAGATTAATACAAGTTCTTCCTTATAGCAATAGTTTGGTCTTTTTCATTACTGAGTAGTATTCCATGGCACATACATACCACAGTTTTAAAGTGTAAAGAACTAGAAAATGAAAATATATAATTAAGTGAGAATTTCAAAAATTAAAAGCAGTTACTAAATAAAATTAAAACTCAAAAAATTGGTTTAAGCACACATGAACAGATAATTAACAAATTGGAAAATTTATCAGAAGAAATGACCAAGATGGAAATGTACTAAGACAGAAGTTTGAAAATTAGAGAAAAATATGTAAGAGAAGTCACACAATGAGAGGAGAGAATGGAATAGTTGCAATTTATATGAAGAGATGATGGATAATCTCACACCTTTAAAAACATAAGGGAAGGAGCACTTATACGTATATA
>NW_007781501.1:0-544 GCF_000696425.1 Galeopterus variegatus
ATCTCATAAGTTAAAACATAGCTGACATATTTGTATTTACTGACCCACAAATAAAATCCCTTCAAGCTTTTAATCATGCTGAATTTCAGGATTCTGCCTAATTAGTTACATTTCCCCTAAATTTCTTTTAAGTTTAATTCAGGAGAAATGTCCTTCATCTGGGCCTCAGAACATATATAAATGTCTACTTGTGTATAATTAATTTGGGTTGCTATTTTAAATGTTACTTACATTTAAAGACACAACTGTGAGTCCCTTCACTTCCTTGGAAGCTTCAGTGACATTCACTCCACTCTGCTTTAGCCGTCTACATCTATGTCCACAGTCCGAAGTTTGGTATCCCTTAATACTGAAATGCAAACATTCTTCTAAGTTCAATGTCTTCTCCTTCCAGCTGTCTGACCCAGTTACCTATACTTTACTCATTAACCTTGTAGAGACCTCTGAGTCTCGATTGGCAGACTGCTTCATCACTTATGGTTTGGTTTCTGGGGGTTTTCCCTCTCCTTTTATGTGTGTGTGTTCATACATACACATGGAGTGA
>NW_007781501.1:2041-3007 GCF_000696425.1 Galeopterus variegatus
ATACACTGAGGCACAGGTTTCTGAGCAGGGGCTTCACTTGCCCAAGTCAAAGGGAAGTACAGGCCGCTGGGTTTAAAGAGGAAACATTCTGGGCCAGCCCGGTGGCGCACTGCTACAGTGCGCTGCTTGAGAGCGCAGCGGCGCTCCCGCCGAGGGTTCGGATCCCACATACAGACCGGTTCCCGCTCACTGGCTGAGCGAGGTGAGGGCGCAACACCGAGGGTTGCGATCCCGTTGCCGGTCCTGGTCCGGTACAGGCGCGACACTGAGGGTTGCGATCCGTTGCCGGACACGAAAAAAGACAAAAAGGAAAAAAAAAAAAGAGGAAACATTCTGAAAGGGACTGACTAGGAAGCCAGGGTTCTAAGAGTTTGAGGCAGAAGCCTCAGAAATCCCACAGCATCACTTCTGTCTGATTTTTTGGGATACAAGCAAGTCACTGTTGCCCAACTGCAATCAAGGGAAGGAGAATTAGACTTCACTTCTTGAAAGAGGAGATCAAGGTCAAATTAGGATTTTGAAAACTGCAGTTGAAATTCTATATGCAAAAGACCATGTAATATGAAAGATTGTTGCTGCAATTATTGGTAAATATGATCTGCCAAAACCACCATTACCGTAATTCTTCTCCATAGCACTTACAGTGTTTTTTATTATAATTGCCTATTTACTTTTCCATATTTTCCATGATACCTTCAAGTAATCTAGTGACTAAATACTGACATTTGTGCCCTTTATGACCCCTGAGCCTGTTCATAGAGGCAGCTATATAAAGAAATGGAAACATAAAGTCTGAAAACTATGAAGGGGTACCAATATGTAAGTTGTACTCATCGATATGCAATTAATCACTTATTTATTAAACAGAAAGTACATAGCAAAAAATGTTATTTACTCTTTTATGAAAAAAAAATCAACTTCTGTGGAGAGCTGTGTCAAATTCATTAAATAATATTCAGCCCTTTG
>NW_007781502.1:0-1533 GCF_000696425.1 Galeopterus variegatus
AAATAAAAGGAGTCTTAATTTACTGGTGTTATATAATAATAACAATAATAATTATTACTGATATTACTGCTCTTATTGCTACTATTTTGCTTTTTAAAGACCATTGTATTGTGTATTTTACATATATTTTAGCTCATTTAATCTCACAGCAATCCTATAAGGAAGGTACTAGCACCCCAATTTCATATATGATAAAACTAAAGCTTAGAGCAATTAAGTAACTTTCCAAGATCACTCAAGAAATCAGAGGCAAAGATAGAATTCAAATCTGTGTACTAATTTATCCAGCCATCAAATATTTATTAAATGCTTTCTATGTGCCAGATTCTAAATCCTTATTCTATATATTCACGCATTACACGTTCAACAGTAGGTTCTAAATCACGAGCCAAAGGAGTTCCAAAGAGAATGGATGAATAGATGTAGGGGTGGGGGGATAGGCTACAAAAATTGGCTTCTACCACTAGACAAAAGTTGAGTCTCTGGGATCCAGGGATCCACAAAGTACCCTTCATACACGAAAGGTTGCACATGACTTACACTCCTCTGTGGGAGCTCAACACATTGACCCCCCTGATGTGGGGCTCCTACTGCCCTGCTACCCCTCCTGATCACATGAGTAGGACCTGCTATGACTCAGAGTTTCTCTTGCTTCACTGACATCCTCTTTCATCATCAATTTCATCATCACTTCTACTGATTTAAACACCTCAAGTGTTATTGATGACTGAAGGTCAAGTCATGCGGATAAAGACTGAGAGATGATGAAATCTTGCATCCTATATTCTTGCTTCAATAGTCAAGTATTGGAAATGAGAAGCTTTTCCCAGAATGCTGAATCTGCAAGTACTTCAAAAATTATGGAAAATTTTATGATATTCTCTCAACTTTGTTACAAAGACATGAAAGAAGAATTCATTATCTTGGATATATTCTGGAATAATTCAGATTAGTTTTGAGTGCACAGTTACGGTAAAACGCACAAGCCCTAAGGCCCTTGAGCATTCTGATTAAATGAAATTTTCCTGTGTAAGGCACAGATTTGGCCCTTGGAGTCATGTCTGGATGAAAGGCTGGACTTCTTTATAAGAAACAACTAAGGAAAAATATGGGGCTGGAAAGAGTCAAGTAGAAGAGACAATAAAGTATAACAGGAATTCAGAGAAGACACAGACTTGCTGGGTGGCCTGTCCCTAATAAACATCATTGGGAGTTGGAGAGCTGCCTAGGAGTGGGAAGTGAGAACTGGGATGAATAATGAAATGAAGACATAGGGAAAGAATATTAAGTTGCATCTTCTCCACATGGGATCTTGAAGAGAAGAAATACATTTCTAAGAAGATGGAGTAAATGGCTGTTTTACTCATTTTATTTGAAGGAAGTAAATAGCACCTTCTTCCTGGTCTTTCTATGAAAATGATTCTATAGCCCCATTATAGTGAATAAATGTCTATCAACCAGCCACTCCCTTCAATTCAGAAGTTTAAAGACCACTGTTAGTTTAGAAAGAAAAAGAGCACAGGAGAGGGAGAG
>NW_007781502.1:1796-3007 GCF_000696425.1 Galeopterus variegatus
TACAAAGCATCTCCTGATCCCTATTATTGCGAGAAAGCAATGTTCTTCAATAGAAAGTACTGATTTTTTTACAGGAGGAATTTAAGTAACGTTTTCTTATAAATGTATGTTTTTCATTATAAATATGAAAACCACATATTTCAAAATACAGAAGAAAATTTGCGCATAATTTGGCATTGTACTCTTTCCATTTACCATATATCACATACCAGCATCATTATTTTATGTTGCAACATAGTCTTCAGAATAACCACCATTGAAATGGCCACCTACTCATATTATGTATCATAATTTGTGTTTTTTTTCAAATTTGTTGAGTGTATGAAGAGGAAAGACATTCAATTGGAAATTTCCTCTAGACAGCTCCAGAAAAGTGTATTTCTCGATGGAAGCATTCAACTCTTTGCTTTCTATTTAGTGCAAGGGTTTCTGTAATTTTTTCCATGGTTCGTTAATTGATAAATGCCTGAAGAAAGGACTCTCTCTAGGGGCACTCAACATATTTGCTTGTGAATTGGATGAAAACTTAGCTAGCATATTTATGAAATTCATAAATGTCCCAGGAGATGGGAGGCATAACCACCAGGGTAGATGACATATTCTGAATTCAAAAAGAATTTGCTAGGCTGAAAGAACAATAGGATGAATAAAACAATATAGCCTTTCACAGGGTAAGAGTTAAAAAAAAAAACTGAGGATGTTTTGACTAGAGAAAAGAAGCCCTACAATGGACAGGATAATATTCTTCAGCTATCTGAGAGATTTTCATTATGAAGAAGAATTCCAAAGAGAACTGTAGCAAAAAGGTAATCATTACTATAAGGTTCAAATTACTTTATAACAAAAGGAGCTGTTAAACAGAAAGCAACTCACTGTCATTTGTTCATTTATTTTGTAAATATTTATTGAGCATACCTACTATGTGCCAAGCACTCTATTCTAGGTGCTGAGGATATAGCAGTAAAGAAGGTAACCTTGGTGCCCACCCTCAGGGTGCCCACATTTTAGCCAGAGAGACAGACTGATATGGATTGAATGGCCCCCAAAGTCATTGAAGTTTAATCTTCACTGTAACTTTTGAGGGTTGGAAATCCTATTGTGGTAGTTAAAAGGTGGGGCCTTGAAGAGGTGATTAGCTTGTAAGTACCATGCCTGAGCTCATAGGTGTGGTTCTGAAGGCTTTAAAAGTACATGAGAGTCTCTCTCTCTCT
>NW_007781503.1:0-689 GCF_000696425.1 Galeopterus variegatus
TTGTTGACAGGTTCATAATCTTTCCTCTGCAGTTCCAAAATCTGAAAAGTTTTGTGAAGGGGAAAAAAAATGTCCTTTTGTCAGGTTTAATATTTATAAGTGTAGGTACAGAAATAGTAACATGTTTGATTAAAGATTACTGCTCCCAGATCCCTCTGGAAATACCATATAACATATGTTCTATGAACTGTGTTACCTCTATAAAATTTGGAATGTTCTGAAATCTGAAACACTTCTGGCCTTAAATAGTATCGTGGGTATATGCACATGTCCAGGCTCATCGAAATGAGTACATTAAACATGTGCAGTTTTATTGTATATCAATTATATTTCAATAAAGCTTTTTTTTTTTTAAAAAAGAATTTCAGATAAATGATCATGGACTTAACAATAGCTGCCTACTCTGTGTACCTATGAGGATGCCTGCCTCTGAAACAACCCCACTGGGTTTAGGAACTGGGGAGAAAGGGATTCTCAAGGTGTGTGGAGAGGACTTTGGGTGCACCTCCCTTAAAAATGATGGCTTAGGGACTGTGAATCTTAACATGTCACTGCATCAATTCCCAACCTGACCAGTGTTTCATGAAACGTGGCCAGAGTGCCTAGTGTGTGCTAAACAATTTGGAAATTACAAAAATGGATCTTAATTTTTAAGAAAATCTTTATCAAGTTAAGAGGGTTACCAGGTT
>NW_007781503.1:2386-3007 GCF_000696425.1 Galeopterus variegatus
CATATTAGAAAACCTGCAGAGAATTTTAACACACTTGCTACTAGGCCTTATGTCCCAAGATTTGTGACTAGATTGGAGCCTGGGAAATTGCATATGTTAAAGCTCACCCAGGTTATTCTAATATGCAGTCAGGGCTGGGAACACAGAGCTAAATAGACTGTGCTGCATGAGGGTGGTGACCAAGTTCCCTCTTTTCTCTTCTCTGGTCCTCTTTTTTTAATTTTTTTTTTTTTCTTTGCAGTCGGCTGGTATGGGAATCCAAATTCTTCAGATCAGTGTTATAACACTGTGCTCTAACCAACTGAGCTAACTGGCCAGCCCTTCTAGTTCTCTTTTAATCTTTATTGAGTGAGCAAACAGCTCACAATGGAAGCAAATATAGGCCCAATTTTATAAGCTTTATATAAATTTCTACCTTAACTCATTCATGAATAATTTACCTTTGGCCACATATGAATGTGGAACATTAGGAGCATCAGTCTTAAATATCCATAATAGGCAGAATCTGGCAATGAATTTGTGACTCAGCTGGATTTTGCTAATACGTCAAGAGAAGACAAGTCAGTGGGAGAACAGCGCAAACAGAAGCAGTTCATCTCCCATTCTGTTTTTGGTTTTATA
>NW_007781504.1:0-1370 GCF_000696425.1 Galeopterus variegatus
TTGTTTTAAAGACATCAGGTCAAAAGTGGAGTTGGATAAAGATATTATGGTTTATCTTTTCCGTTTCTATCCTTAAAAATTGATTCTTACTGTACATATACATGGCCACTAGGGCAATAGCCTATTTACAGCTCCATATGCTGATCTCCTCATGAAGAATTTCAACATAGTGTACAAATTAAATATATACATATATATGTGTGTGTGTGTGTGTGTGTGTATATATATATAAATTAATTCACTCATATATAGAGAGTGAATTAAGCTAATAAGAAATATGTATTTTATGACTGCAATCATTTTAAAGCATTTAGCTCATTGGATGTCATTCTACAGTAGATACTGGACTAAGAGACCAGCATTTGACCCTCATAGAAATTTTGATACCTTTCTCACATGCATGCACAGAAGTTTTGGTTTCAAATAATGGTCTTAAGAATCTCGACTGACACAGCTTACAATCACAGCAATCTTGTTAAAAGGAGAACAAAAAGAATTTAAGTACTTTGTATTTAAAGATTAATAATGTGAGCTTAAGGACAACTTATTTGTTGTGAAATAAAGTGTTTACTGTAGGGAACTGAGTTTCACATTGGTCTGTATTCTGGGTTATATTGTAGGACGGGTCAGACATTTCTTTTAAAACAGTAAAATTGAATTAGCTCCTTTTCCCTTTGGGATTTTTCCCCTGGCAGATGACTGAGAGTAGTGGTTGATGCTTAATGGGAGATTGTAGTAGACAGAAGTCTATTGTGATCCATGGTAGAGTCACAGAAGAGAAGATCGAGTTATAGAATTTTATGATTTCACTTCTTTGGAGTATGTACTTGAAATTAATTACCTTCATTTCTTCCTTCCTCCCTCCCTTCTTTCCTTACTTTTCCCCATTCTGCCCATCAGTTGCAGGCCTAGGCTACTGTGACTTTTTGAGTTAGAGCCTCTGGTGCTTTTTTTTCTTTTCTTTCTTAACTCTCTATTTCTTGAAGCATGATTGATTTTATCTATTTGTGAGGTACAAAGTTGATTATCAATAGTTTTGTACAATATGTGATTGTCAGATTAAGATAGTTAACTTATTCGTCATTATAATACATAATCATTATTTGTGTCCATTAACCAATCTCATCAATATCTCATTGACTCCTGTCCCCTCCCCCTTTCCACTTCTAGTAACCACAGTTCTGTTCTCTCCTTCTAAAAGTTAAATGTATTATGGGCCGGCCCGGTGGCGCACTGCTACAGTGCGCCGCTTGAGAGCGCGGCAGCGCTCCTGCCAAGGGTTTGGATCCCACATACAGACCGGTTCCCGCTCACTGGCTGAGCAAGGGGCGGGCGCGGCACCGAGGGTTGCGATCCCGTTGCCGGCCCCG
>NW_007781504.1:2370-3007 GCF_000696425.1 Galeopterus variegatus
TATAATTTTCTCCAAGCTCATCCATGTTGCTATGAATAGCAGAATTTCATCCTTTTTTTATGGCTGACTAGTATTCCATTGTGTACAGATACCACATTTTCCTTATCCAGTCATATATCAATGGACATTTAGGTTGGTTGCATGGCTTGATTATTGTAAATAGAACTGTGATGAACATGGGAGTGCAGGTATCCTTGGACAGGATGGTTTCCATTCCTTTGGGTGTATACCCAGTAGTGAGACTGCTGGATCATATGGTGGTTTTATCTGTAGTTGTTTAAAGAACCTCCATATTGTTATGCATAATGACTGTACTAATTTACAGTCCCACTGATGGTGCAGAAGTGTTCCCCATTCTCCACATCCTCACCAGCATTTGTTATTCTCTGCTTTTTTGATATCGGCCTGTCTAACCAAGGTGAGTTATCTCAAAGTGGTTTCGATTTGCATTTCTCTGATGATTAGCGATGTTGAGCATTTTTTCCATATATCTGTTGGCCATCTGTATGTTCTCCTTTGAGAGATGTCTATTCAGCTCCTTTGCCCAGTTTTTAATAGAGTTATTTGTTTTGGGATTTTTTTACTGTTAAGTTGTTTGAGTTCCTCATATATCTGGAATATTAATCCCTTGTCAGAT
>NW_007781505.1:0-375 GCF_000696425.1 Galeopterus variegatus
CTATGATTATTTTTAAATCCTTGACTGTCCCCTTTTTACAGATGAGAACACTGAGGCTCAGCGGGGCAGATTCTTGGCCCAGGCACCCAACTCTAGAGCGGCTGAGCTGGGATCTGAGTCCAGCTCTTAACCTCGCAGATGCCTGTCCTCAAGAGATGCGTCTTGGGAGAAATGGATTCCGACTCGATCGCTTCTCCTTCCCTATGTGGAACCAGCGAGTCGTCCTTCCTCCTCTCTCTCCCCATAGGCCTGGGAGGCAGAAGGACGGGCCTTTTACTAGCCGGGCCGGGAGGGTGCAGGCACCGGGCACCGCGTGGGCAGCAGCATGTACCCTTCTCAGGATAAATGTCTTCACTAAGGGTAAACCTAGTCCCT
>NW_007781505.1:2592-3007 GCF_000696425.1 Galeopterus variegatus
AAAAAAAAAAAAAAACCCAGGTGGATCCTGCAACTCCCTCACCTCCACACCTGTCCCAACCCCACCGGGACTCCCAGCACCCTCTGAATAAGACCCATGCCTCATGCCCCCCTCAGCCTCTTTCCAAATGTCTTTTCTAGATCAGTCCTGTCTCAGGGGCTTTGTACTTATTGTGCCCCCTGCCCTGTTTGCTTTGCCTGGTGAACGCCTATGCATTCCTCAAAACCCACCTCCCACATGCCTTCCTCCAGAAAGCCCACACTGCTCCCTCCCTGGGCTCCCCCAGTCCCCGGTCTCCCCTCTACACCAGGCCTGACCCCATAAGGCTAAGGATGTCTGTACCCAGCTCTTTCCCCATCCCAGGGCTCCTCAAGGTCCCCAGCATCAGCCAGACCAGTCTTGGCACAGAAGGGGG
>NW_007781506.1:0-3007 GCF_000696425.1 Galeopterus variegatus
CATTAAAGACTGAAGGAACAGCGCCCTAAAATTTTAAGTAATGACACCCCAAAATGTGTTCTCTAAATAGCTTCACATTGAGCCCTCAGAGGTCGGGGCCAACTCTCTCCTTGGCACTGGGTCAGACCATCAGCAATCCCTGTCCTGAGACTAATGGCCAGCTCTGAACTTGGGCTTCATCTCAGCTTTCCTGCAGAGTCAGCTGTTCTCTTAGGCCGGTTGGTGCCAGACTGATATTGCATTCCTCTCCTTGGTCCCAGAGCCAGGGACACGCTCACTGCCTGGGCTGGTAATGGGACCCTTTCCCCCCACCTGATGCCATCCTCTGCGGCGTGACTTCTGAGTAGTGGTGGTTCAGGGAGCAGCTGGCTCAGGGCTGGCAGACAAGGCTGTCAGGCCTGGCTGGTCTGTGAGGATCACCCGCCCTCCAGGAGAGCTGGGGTTTAACTGCCCTCTCACCACATGTCACAGAAGGACATGCTGAACTCTACCCGTGACTTGAGGACGTGGGTCAGGCTGCCCGGGGCAGGCAGGGAGAGAATCTGAGAATAATCCAGGCAGCATCCCCTTCCTGAGGGTGTCTTCAGGGCACACAGCAGGGTGGCAGTGGTCCCAGCTCCTGCCCTCATGTAAGAGGGAACAGACAGTCTTAGCCTCAGAACCCCCAGTTCCAGACCTGTCTGCAACACATGCCTGGCTGGTGAGGCCTGTCTAGAAAACCAGCAGACCAGACCAGCACACAGGAGATGCCCTTCCCCAGAAAGAGGCAAAGATGTGTCCCAGATCCCCAGCTTCTGTGGGCCAAAGGACCTCAACGATCTTCTATCCCTTATTCTTGATGGTTCAGAAGGGAAATCAAAGGCCGAGAGAGGGGAAGGAGCCTGCCCTAGGTCACATAGCAACTTAGAGCCAGGACTGGAATCCAGCCCTGCTGTCCAGTGCTGTTCTCATCCCACAAAAGCTTTCAGAGCATGGAGTGACAGACCTCGCTCCGACCCCCACAGTGTCCCGAGGAGAACAGCTCTAGGAGCCACTGGGTGACCTTGCAGGGTGAATAATAAGAGCAGTGCCCTTTACAGAAGCAGGCACTGCACAAAGCACTTAGGCGTTATCTTCTTTAATACATTTAACAGTTCTATGAGGGTACTTCAAAATGATCATAGAAAAGTACAATAAAAGATAATACAAAGTTGATAGTTACAAGGCAGAAAAAAAAAGGTAATACAAATCTTTCCATGAATTTTTTGAAGACCCCTCATATAAGTGAAATCATTATTATTTTACATGAAAATACACAAGAAGGCCCTTATGGGACCCTCGCTAGCCATTCCTTGTACTCATTTTCCCCTGCTCTGTCAAAGCCAACCATCGACCAGCAATGCCAGCCTTCTCTAGAGGACACCTGGAACAGGAGGCAAGGGAGCTGTAAGCAGAATTCCAGTAACCAAGGTCTCAAGTACCAGAATATGCACTCCCTGCAAAACACCATCTGAAACCCCTCTCCCACCACTGAAGTGGAACAGCCTGGAAATGTCCAACACCCCGACTCCCCACATGGCTCACTCTGCGATCAGCGCAGAGCCAGGAGGCTGGTCTGAACTGGCGCCTCCTGGTGAGCACGTGCTAGGAAGAAGCAGGCCCACAGTAACTCAGCCCCTCTTTTTGTTGCATCTCACACACTAGGGCTTTGTCTCCTCCTCCTCCTCTCTGCCCCAAAACCAGCTGCCCATCTGTAGTGCTGACTCTCAGATCCTTCTACTCCTTCCTGTGCAGGCCATGAGTCCGGTAACTGAAAGAAGATTCTCGCAGCTTTATACAAGATAGACATACTTTATTCTTCAGAAGTGGGCTTCACAGACATGCTTTATCCTCAGACATGAGCTCTGCCAACCCCCCATGCTCTGCCGTTCTCTCCGTGCTCCACTGACCAGAAGTTCAGAGCAGTTACCTTTATACTCTTAGTACACAATAGCGGCCACAAGCCAAGCATGACATAATTACAACAATCATGCTGAATTAGTAAATGGGTACACATGCGCAGTTACACTACTTTTATAACTTGTTTCTAGTGAATGTGCTGAATCTTGCCCATTTGTAACAGATGTGAGGTGAGAGCGCCTGACTAAACTTTTTCTACTTTCTTTACACCATCGATTTGAGGAAGCTGCATTAGAGCCCTCCCCAGTCTTCCCCCTGCCAGCCTGCAACGCCTTTGTAGATGCGTGCCCTCCCTGCCACTCAGCCCCAGCTGATGGACAGATGGGAGCACGCCTGGGGGAGGTGGCCCCATAGGGAGAGGTCTGGACTCCATGCCTCTGGAAAGGCAGTTGAGAAGGTTGAAGGTTCTGGGGTCATTCAAGCTGAGGAAGAAGAAACTCAGGGGAACGCAGCCAATGTCACCAATAGCCCTGGGAGATTGTCAGGAGTGGACAGCAGATTCATTCTGTAGGGCTCCAGAGGACAGAGGTAGGAGGGGGAGGAGTGGTCATGAGGGGCAGATTTTAATTCAAAATAAGGAAAAACTCCTTGGTGGGCAGAAGTATTCCAAGACAGCCAGGATGCTTCAGACCAAATGGCAAGCACGACATACTTAAGAGTCAAGAGGCTCACACTGGAGCCCCAGCTCCTGTGTGCACCATATTGAACAAGTGACTCAATATCCATCATCTCTAAAATGGATGTAGTGACATGCATCTCACAGACCCACTTGAAACTCCTTATGGCACATCCAAAGGCAAACCTGAAATTCTCTTAAAAAAAAAAAAAAAAAGAGGAGAGTTCACATGTCCTAGTCTCAGCCTTACCCTCCAGACAGAGGTTGTGGTCTCATCCAGGGCAGCCACAGAGAACAGAGCTTACAACGACAGTGAGGACAGAAAAAAGAGCCTTGCTCAGGAGCCAGATTAACCTTGGCCAGAGTCCCAGCTCTGCCTGTTACCATCTTGGTCTTTAGCAAGACACTCAGCCTCTCTCTGAATCTCAGTTTTCTTATCTGTAAAATGGAGCC
>NW_007781507.1:0-935 GCF_000696425.1 Galeopterus variegatus
GAGATTATCCACTATTAAGTTTATTATCTATCCATCAAGAATTTTGTCCTATATTTTTACAAATGCATGTATTTATATTTTAGCTTAACTTATATATTAAGTTTAATAAAGCAAGTACTTATGCTTATAAAGCATACAAGAGACATTACATTCCCCTGTCCCTCCTACCTTCTGCCCCCAACATTTTTTTTCTTTTTTAAATAAAAAGAGATTTCTTACTTGGGGCAGGAAGCCCACCACTGGATCGTTTATATTTGCTCTCCTTTAAAATGGATGTGATTTTATATAAATGACGGAAACCTGTTTTGCATTCAGAGGCAAAAATAAACTCAATTTCATCTTCGTAACATTGGGGAAAAACATGAAAGATGTCATGGATCTGCAAAATGAAAAGCTTAATTTATTATACACATTAATGAAAACATTACATAAACAACTCAAGCTAGAAAAATAAGAATTACTTCATAAACATACTTTGAAATATAAATAACTGTCAGTGCTAGGGGTATGGTATATTTACACTAATAAATTTTGCCCGGGCCTTTCAGATTTAATTACTTTAAATTTACTTTAGTCAAAGACTTCATCCATTGCGAAATAAATGTTTCCAAATAGAGAAAAAAAGAAAAATATGATCAAAAGCTTTTTCTTACTCACCATCTCTGTAATCCTTTCAACATGGCACAAGGTTTAATGATATAAATCTTATTACAGAAATGATGAGGAAAAGTTTTTTTAACTTTTGTTTTCTAAAGAGAAATACTCTAACAATTGAAGGAAAAACAGATGTTCATTTGTTTTAGGTGAATCATATGAAGCCTATATTCGGCTAGGTAGTAAGCTGGCTTTATTTATTTTGTATCTTACTTAAGTTTTTCTGCTAAATTAAAAAATGCAGGGCCGGCTTGGTGGCGCACTGCTACAGTGCGCCGCTT
>NW_007781507.1:2599-3007 GCF_000696425.1 Galeopterus variegatus
TGACAACACCAGGCCAAGGGTTGAGATCCCCTTACCGGTCATCCTTTTTTAAAAAAAAAAAAAAAAGTACTGTAGACTTATTTTTAAAAAGTGGTTTTCTTTAAATTTCCAAAACCATAGTTGACCTCTGAAATTTTCTCCCTTTAGTGCCAACAAATGCTAGTGAACAAATACCAGTCTTGTAAAACTCCCATTGTCTACATTAGATACAGGAACTATATGTAATCAGCCTCATATATAAGGCTCTACAAATATTTCTGCTTAAATTACACAATTAAAAAAATACACATTTATGTGTAAGTCTTAAAGTTACACAATCTAACCACAAATAGCACTGTGAACCATAACTGGCTAAGAAAGAGATAGAATTAAATGCAATGCATCTATGCTTATAGGATAATGAATCCC
>NW_007781508.1:0-554 GCF_000696425.1 Galeopterus variegatus
AAAGAAACAAAAGTTCAGAGATACAGCAACTTCCCCAAGACCATACCAGCTATGAGAGGCACTGCAAGTTTGGGAACCCAAATTTCTCTCACTCCAAACTTGCAAAGACTCTGAATTAGGGACAGGATGAGTGAAAGTTTGGTGTCTTTCCTCCAGTTTGGAGACCGCAGATCCTCTGGTCAACATGTTAAGCCCACCAGCCAGGCCCTTTACTTTCCAGAACAGCTGCTGGGTCTTTGAACCTACTAACCAGTCTTGCCTGCCAGATGTCCCTGGAGCTGACCCACCTCAGCATGCAATCAGTAGGTATTTCCTGTAATCATTTCCCCTTGGTTTATCAACAAGAGAGTGATTGATCACACCCAGCTTGCTGCAGAGAGATGGTCAGGGCAGCGGGATGCCTGTGCAGTGTCAACAGCACCAAGAGGAAGCCAGCATCTCTGCACTAACAGGTAAGGAAGGGCAGTCCCTGGACAGCCCCAGGACAGTCACGGTGGTCAGGTGTGTGTTTGACTTTTAAGGAGACCCCTATTCAGAATCAACTAATGACTGAG
>NW_007781508.1:2576-3007 GCF_000696425.1 Galeopterus variegatus
CAAACCCAACCCAGCACAGGCTTTCCTGAAAATCCCAATTAATCGGAATCTGCAATTCCACTTCCCACCCCCAGTCCATCTCACATTTCCCTAACACTATGATTTCTGGGTCTGACCAGCCCCTGCTTTGATTCCAAACTCCAACTTCTGGCCATTTGCCAGTTGTAAGCTAGGAAGGGGAGGCAGAGGCATTACGAAGGCCCCTGTGTTACCAATGGGGAAAGAGGCGTCCGGTGACACCTAGCAAAATAACCAATGTCTCACAATCACTGGCAGAGATCAGAACTGGGATTCAGGCTCAGAAACAGAGCTGACCCACTGCATTCAAATGTGAGCTCTGGAAACAGCTATGTGATCTCGTACAAGCGAAGTTATCTCTTGAAGTGCTCATATGTTCATCTGTAAAACAGAGACAATGATTCCCACCTCGT
>NW_007781509.1:0-860 GCF_000696425.1 Galeopterus variegatus
GCTACATGAGATAATGAAGTAACAATGGATTTGGACAAAGAAATCATGGGTTTGAATCTTGCTTAAACACTCACTAGCTGTGTGATCCATATCTTGGTTTTCTCAATTGTAAAATCAAACACTAATCTTTACTTCTCATGAGATTTTGAAAATTAATTGAGAATCTAGTGGCTTCCAGATCAAGATGATGGATTTGAAAACCTCACTAAAACTTCAGTACAGATATTTTTAAGACACATATGAACAAATATGAGAATAGTAGGAAGAGGCAATAGCAATAGAACTTTATAGTCTAGAAAATAAATATATTAGTAATAATTAAAGAAAAAGCATAAACCGGCAGTAGGAAAATATGAGAACAGACTCAATGTCAAAGTTTCAGGAATTGATGGAATTAGACCCTCTGGATGTGAGGTGAAGAGGGTATCAAAATAAATAAGAGTGTCTAACATTGAAAAAATTCTTGAAGTTAACTTTTTAAATAGGATGAAACAGAGTCTCTGTACTCAGGAACAAAACAAAGCACTCATACCACCCAGCTCCCCACCTGCTGCTTCTCTGGATAGCCACAAGGAAAAAGAAGGAAGGCACCTGGTTCCCTGAGCCAAAGGCTTATTTGAGATCTTTGGCACCTTTTTGAAAGTAAGAAGTGTAAATGTAGGTATATATACTGAATGCTTATGCCTGAAGTCCTTCCCCTGATTAGCTCCCAGAATGCTGATAATCATGTCTTAGTGACCTCGTGCTGCCATAACAAAATACCATACTTTGGTGCCTTAAATAACTAAAATTTATTTCTTATGGTTCTGCAGGCTGTGAAGTCCAAGAAAAAATTTCTGGTTGATTTCAGTTCCTGATGA
>NW_007781509.1:2297-3007 GCF_000696425.1 Galeopterus variegatus
GAAAAATAACAAATGTAATAATCAACTTGAAAGAATTAGACATTGTACTAAGTGAAAAAAAATATTCAAAAATACCATGAACATTTTCACAGACATAAGAAAAAATTACATTCATGAAATGAGAGTGAGATGCTATAATAATAAAGAGGTCAGAGAGCCAAAAATATCTCTCTGAAAATAAAAACATGATAGCAGACATCAAAATGCGGCAGAAACTAAAGTTATAGAAGATATTGTTAAAGAAATTTCCCAGAAAGCAGAAGAAAATGTGAAGTGCTAGGAGACGCAAAAGAAAATATAAAGAAGAGAGACTTAGTCTAGGAGGCCCAATCTTTGGTAAATAATTGGAGTTTCAGAAAGAGAGAACAACCACAGTAACAACAACAAATACGTGGAAGGAAATTATCAAAGAATTTTTTCCAAAAAATTCTCCAAACTAAAGGATGCCAGTTTCCAGATCAAGAGAGCCCACTGAATGTAAAGGAAATGAATGGAAATAAACACACCTTTTGAGGAAACTCATGACAAAAAATGTCATAAAGCCAAGGACAAAGTAAAGACCCTTGAAGTCACCCAGAAAGAAAAAAGAATTAAATTCTGCCATTCGCAGCAACATGGATGAGCTTGGAGAAAATTATGTTAAGGGAAATGTGCTAGGCACAGAAAGAGAAATGCCACATGTCCTCACTCATAAGTGGACAGCGGTGGGG
>NW_007781510.1:0-3006 GCF_000696425.1 Galeopterus variegatus
CTTGTAGACCAGGAACAGGAATGTTCTTAGGGACTGGGGCAGGTCTAAGTTACTTAATGGGGAACCTGTTCAGGGGATGCCAGGGCTAGGAAGCAGGGCGGCTGGCAAGTTATTACAGAAATTATCCCAGCTATTCCTACTGGGCTCTATAAGTCTCAATTTCTAAGTATTGATAAGTAATTTGAGCATGCCAAATATAATGGTAATTTCCTAGTTTGTGCTATAAAACCTAAAGCTTACTATAAGAATGCTAGCAGCAATTTGTTTTGCCATTTTATTTTCAGCTCATCCGTTATTTCAGAGCTGATCAAAGGCGTTGGTTGCAAAGAATAAAATAAATCACATGTCTAAATAAACCACTAAAGAGTGTTAAATTGGTTTAAGTGATTTTAGGAATATTAATATTTAAGACTTCTCTGTCCCAAGCCTCTTAATGACTACCTACAGCAATAACTACCATTTCATTCCACCATTCTTCATATTATAATATTACACAGTAAACTGTGTAAAAACATTAATTTTTAGCATTAGAGTGGAAGTGTAGGACTTCAGCTGCTTATTTATGTTTAAATACCTTGAATTTTATTCAGCCAACAAAAGTATACCCAGTTAATGCTTTATTACACTCTTTGCATAGGTTGAGGTGAATGAAGTTCAGTGTTTGTTTTTTATTATTAAAGAAAACTTTACCCTCTACTCACATTCCTTTGCAGTAAATTTGATTTGAAGCAGCATGTATTTCAGGGTTAGTTCCACTCTTGAGAAATTTTCTAGCTTCATGATTTTGCATCTTTGGCTTATCCAAAAATATTCTTTTCATTGCACAAGTGGATTTTCATATATTTTTTTAATGCATAGAGGGATAAAAAAGATCCACAGTCCTCAGTGTTAAGTGGAATGTTGATGAATATACCTCAGTGGGAGGGTCTGGGCACCGAGTCGCCAGGCTGCACAGTTGGACAGCCAGGTACCCGAGTGATGACATAGTGCATGACCAAAACAGCTCAGACATCGGGATCACTGAGCAGGCATCCAAAGGCACTGCTGAACTCTTCGTTCGTTTGCACCCACCCGGGTCCCCAGCCTTGTCCAGGGCTCACTCATCATTTTCTTCCCCATCTAGGCCTGTCTTCTCTTTTTTTGTACTCCAGCCACCTCCCTTTTCCTTTACAAGTCACCTCCATCTGCTCTTGTGTCAGTGTGGCTCTTCTGCCACACAGCTCGCTGAGGAACTCTCAAGATGAAGAGCCGTGCAGTCCTGCCTGCTTCTGCCAGCCCCGTCTCCTGCCTGTCACTGCTCAGCGCTCTGCGCCACGCTGGCTTGTTTTGTCAATAACCATTTATCTGTTGCTGGAATAGAAGCAGCCATTACATCTGACCTCCCTGTTTCATCAATTATGGATAGATTATTGGATGTGAACATCTGCAAAAGCTTGCTGTTGAACTCACCTTCTGGCTGGGATTAGATAAAGTACTAAACCGTTGTTTATTGTCAGGCCAAAACTCTACTGGGAAGCCAGGGAATTCCAAGAGTAGCAGAGCCCCATCAGAAGTACCAAAAATCGTTCCGTATTGCCACTGTTTCCCCTAAGATTCCAGCCATGGATTATTTACACTTATTACTAGTTGTTATAACCTACTTGATAAAAGCTCTTGGCAGGCATCGCATTTCCAGTCACTGTCACTTTGTCAGAATGGAAATGACTCATAAATTGTGTTCTTGTCTCTTCTATCACTGTGAAAGGGTAATAGACGAAGCTGCTTCTCTGTGAAAGTGTTCAGAGGAGGACTTTTCTCCCATGTTTTATTTTAAGGAAACGTGTTCACACGGCCTGATATGAAAGCATTACATTGTGGATCTAAATTAGGGTTTACCGAGTTTACCGGAATAATGGCCTGTGGTAGAAAGGATGTCAAAATTGTACAGACAGAATATGCTGAAAATGTTTTTCAAGGCTTTCATGGATTTCTGAGAAAGGGAAACCAAAATGAAATTTTGTTGAATCCTGCCCTAAATGAGAAAGCGATCTAGTAAGGGGGATTACGAATAGATGATGGCTTTACTGCCAGGGTGGTGATCGGTTCATGCAGAAATATAGAAATGCTCAGAGCATTAGTGTTTATTAAAACCTTCTAAATAGTCAGTCATGAATATAGGTCACTCCTATATTCATGAGTGACTGATCCTTTCCTGAGGAGCCAGAAGCCATTTGTTTGAGGCATCCAGACAGAAGGAGATTAAGTGGCTATAAAGGGGGAAGTTGAGGAATTTAGTTTGTCACCATGCTAGTGATTTTTCACAGCTTACCTCTCTGCCTCATTTTGGTACCGATGAAGATAGACACTGCATTTGTCTCTCATTATTCTAGAGTAGAAGGAAGAGGAAAAAAATGTTTTGTATTCCTTCTACTGATAGGATGGATCATTCCACAAGATACTACGACTGTTCCCACATGGCTTCAGTCTCTGATCCACCTGCCCTCACTTAGCAAAATGACCACTTGAGCTCAAGATAGGGGAGACTTTTGTTTGTTCAAGAATGGGACTAGACAACACAGGCACACATTTAGGTAGGGGGTTCTTGTGTCGTTTTGAAATCTCATTTAAGACCTCTCTAGGAATCTGATGCTTAAACTTAATACTTGTACTTAAACTCTCCAGGCCTGGCTTTTAACTGAAAATTTTTCACATACTTTCCACTTACCATATTTATAAAGTGTCACATTTGTCCTCTATTCAGTGAGATACAATGCAAAAGCCAACGCACACAGCAGCTTGTTATATCCATATTAATGTTTCTACAGGTATTTCACTACTGCTCTCCCATATTCCTTCAACAATGTTCAACACTAACATAATACTAGGAGCTAGGGGCACAATGGGGAACAAAACAAAGATGGTCCCTGTCCTCATGGCGCTTATGATCTAATTGAAGAGAGACAAATATTAGTAGATATACATGGCAATATGGTAAGTGCTAGAATAGCACAATGTGTGTGTGTGTGT
>NW_007781511.1:0-2064 GCF_000696425.1 Galeopterus variegatus
TACATATGGGGAAATGATTCTCAGTTTAAAAGAACTCGGGGTTTAGTGAATGAGTCATTCAATTGGTGGCAATTGTGTTTTCCTGATCTATTGTCAATGATGATAAATTTGGTGACACACAACACTGAATTCCAATTATTCTTCAAACCAGGACTAAGAAGCATGATAAACCTGAAAATAGATTTTAAAAATAGGCAAATCCTTACTCTGACTGAATTGCTCATACAAGTGAAAACAGGAGAGAGGTTTCCAAATTGTGAAGTTTACCCACAAGTACACGAGCACTTGCAACGGGAACGGCACTGCACAGCCACTCTGTGCACCCAGGTAATCCACGCTACAGAGCCTGACTGTTGCTGCCATAACGATGTTTACGCTCCTTTTTTTCCCCATTTGTTTTTACATTTTACTTATCTTCTCTCCAGTGACTGTGGATGATTATAGCAACATCAAGAGAATTTGCTGTCAGTGAACCTTTGAGAGTAGCAATCTTCCCACATGCCATTGTTCGAAAGAAGCCATTTCCTTCAATTACAGACACAAGTTCCTTACTTTTTCTTACAAAATAAAACTGCCTCCCTTCTTGTATAACGTTGGAGGCAGGGAAGGAGGGGGGGCTATTTCCCAACCGAGTTTCTTTTGCAGTCCACCCTCAACGTTTCACGTGTGGCGTGGCAGAACGCTGCCCTATCTGTCCAGGATGCCGCAGGTGTCGATGTGAAGGTCGCTGAAGCTGCCCAGGGTGCCCTGCTGCACGGAGATCAGGTCCACGTCCTGGCCGCTGATGGAGACGAGCCGCAGCATCCCTGGAATCCGCCTGCTGTGTGCTCACAGCCAGGCCTGGAGCTGCGAGGGAGGCAGCCTGAGGGTTCCACACTGGAGGCAAGAGAGCATGGTGAGGGGACACGGCACTGCACGGTGCCACCTCCTGGCCAGACACCGCGTTTAGATTCCCTGCCACTCACGAGAAGGCCTCTGCTCACCGCGGGGAGAGCGAAAGGTCAGCAGAGCACAAAGTAACCCTGGAATCAGGAATGTAAGGAAGATGGACATACGTTAGGATTTAAAATTCACTCTGAATTCAAAGCCTGATTTTTTTAAGTATGCTAGAAAATTTAACTCCTTTTATCATTATGAATATTAAGTGAAAAAATCATATGCACACGGATTTAAAATTAGAAATGAAATAACAGGCTTTATTATTATATGTAAGAATTGCTGAAAGTGTAGACTGGGAAGAGTCTTATTAAGCCTGCGTGTGCCAGGGCACAGTCACGGGTGTGCGCCAGGGCACAGTCATGGGCATGCTCACGTCCCGTGGTCCTGAAGACTCCTGTAAGCAGAATAAGGAAAATGCACATTTGCTTTGATAACAATCATTTTTGTCTTAGATGATTTAGTCAAACATATAACCGAAAATTAAATTTTGACATTAACATCTTAATACATTAAAAAGTGACTCTTCATGCAATAACAAGTGCACTGTACAGAAAAACCACCCTATATAATCTGCTGTATAAAAAGGATGTGAACATTTGGGTCACTCCCAAAGTTAGACCACCATCATTTACTCAACCATGTCGAGGTCCCTGTGCAGTGGCTCCTGGGCTGTGCCCTTGCAGGGTCACATCGGATCACTGCTCTCAGAAGTGCCACAAGTTGCAGCATCACAGCACCTTGTGCAGGGGCTCTGTCCCTCCACAGAGCAGGAGCAACTACTGCAGTAGGAGGATCTGTGCTCCCAGGTGGCTGCAGGACAGGAGGTGCTCAGAGTGGCCGGGGACTGTGGGGAGCAGGGCGCCCCAAGCACATCTTTGTGTTCACCTAATTACCACTAAATGCAAGTGAGCACATCCGCACATGTGCAGCATTCCTATTGTTTAATGCCAAACACTTTTGCCCTGATTTTGTTTTGTGACCTTGCCTTTTATACCGACTCTTCACCTCGTGAGAATACGCCTCACTAATCTCTAGCCCAGAGCATCATTCTTCCCTAATTATGACTAAAACAGATTGATAATTGTTTTAAATTTAGGAAATCTACCAATTATCCAAATAGTAAAA
>NW_007781511.1:2169-3006 GCF_000696425.1 Galeopterus variegatus
GGTGCTCAGAGTGGCCGGGGACTGTGGGGAGCAGGGCGCCCCAAGCACATCTTTGTGTTCACCTAATTACCACTAAATGCAAGTGAGCACATCCGCACATGTGCAGCATTCCTATTGTTTAATGCCAAACACTTTTGCCCTGATTTTGTTTTGTGACCTTGCCTTTTATACCGACTCTTCACCTCGTGAGAATACGCCTCACTAATCTCTAGCCCAGAGCATCATTCTTCCCTAATTATGACTAAAACAGATTGATAATTGTTTTAAATTTAGGAAATCTACCAATTATCCAAAATAATTGTTTTAAATTTAGGAAATCTACCAATTATCCAAATAGTAAAAATTATCACATTATATTACTATTTAAAATGTAGGTTGAGGTGTTATGACCATCTTAAGATATATTTTGACAAACTGAAATAGTTTTCTTAAGCATGGAGTTCACCCACTAAATTTAAGTTCTTACTTTTTAAGAGGTGTCCTGCTGCTCTGTGTGAATAATCGGTGACAAATGTCAAAGAACTGGTGATTACAAAAATGCGGCATCTTGAGTCCTGCGTGATGCGTACTGATTTCCCATGGTAATTGCATGTTTAGTCTTCACTCAGGTTTTAATAATAGTTCTAACTATACAATACTTTCTCTTTCCAATAATTTACATTAATGAGAAATGCAAGCATGAGTGTATATCTCCAGCTGTCATAAAGCACATTAAAATGCTGTATACTAGCCATGTGTGTATATCTCCAGCTGTCATAAAGCACATTAAAATGCTGTATACTAGCCATGTGGAAATGTTAAGTTTCAAATTAAAAATTATGTCACAAAAATCTATTC
>NW_007781512.1:0-388 GCF_000696425.1 Galeopterus variegatus
ATATGTGTTCTGTGATGCCCATTTATTAGTATCATCATTTCAGCAGATAACCCCCACCCTCCAGGTCCTTTACCCATTAACCTGGCAAGACCATTTGGGATATCTTTGTGAAGCTATTATCAATTAATTCCAACCCTCTAACAGCACAGAAAGTTCAGAGATACTTACCCTGCAAACTGGGCACTGCCAGGGACTACTGCTGTCTCTGAGCCTGAACTCATCAGAAAAACACTTGGAATGATACACATGAAAACACAGGTCACGTATCAACACCTCTCCAGGCAAATGGCATCCAAAACAATATCAGTCATGATTTTCTGTTTTCCGGTCCTACAAAAAATACAAAATAATTTCGTATGACATTTTGTCAATATCTGCAATGACTAAG
>NW_007781512.1:2339-3006 GCF_000696425.1 Galeopterus variegatus
AAGTTGCATTTTAGCAATTTCAATTTTTATATAAAAAATGTTTATAAATTAGGTTTCAGTGGTGATAAGACACCATTTTCTTTTAATTAAAAGAACTCTTTCCAAGTTTAAAACAAAGTATTTCAGAATATTTTCCTCATATTGGTTTAGAAACATCTTAAAGGATTTTTGTGGCTTATATTTGATTCATTGTTAACAAGAGAAACTGCCATTTATCATCATTTGCATTTCTTAAACTAATTAATCTTCATATGATGGTCAAAGTGGTAGCTATTAGGTTAACTGAGAAAGAGAAGAAAAAGTATAATTTCTGAGCATAGCTCTTCCTGCCCCCACCTTTCCCCATCCACCTGTGAAATGAAGGTGAAAGTGGACCTTCCTTCAATGGGGTATTTAATTCTAGACCTAATTTTTCATAACAATTATAGAAATGAAAGTATGATTCAAATGAAGTAAAAGCAGAGAAACATTTGGATATACATTTACATAATAACATATAACTAACTTCATTATCTGATATAAAACAATATGGGCTGGGGGCAGTGCTGTTCACTCCTTTAGTTGTGGCAATGGCTATTTAGAATATAAAGAACATGCAAACATCAAGTTCAAAAGTTATTAGATTCTGAGTCCAGAAAACATTTTTCTGATGTATAAATGATAAAAA
>NW_007781513.1:0-605 GCF_000696425.1 Galeopterus variegatus
GAATGAAGGATTCCTGGCAGGATGGGGTGGGAGTTAATGGGAGGTGAAGCAGAGGTTGGATGACAAGGGGCCTTCTAGAACAGGCCAAGATTAGACCCTCTCCTAGGGGCAAGTGGGAGCCATAGAAGATCTTGAAGCTGGTTATTATTCCATCAGATCAAAACCTGAGGGTGATTTTTGGTCAGGATGCTGGCAACAAAATGAAGTCTTTCTCTCGTACAGCCCCAGTAAGGAGATACTTTTTGAGGTTATATCTGAACAGAGGTTTGTAAAATGACCTATGTCTGCTTCTTTGGGGGCCACAGTTCAACTTTTGAAGCTCTGAGGGATTAAGGAGCTTTGTGGAACAAGACACCCAATTTCTGTTGGTACAGGTACGTTTTTAACTGGCTCTTTGTGAAGGTGACTAAGAAGGACAAGAATGAAACTATCAAATATTCTTTTAAAGCACACGTGGATTACATTGGTGAAAGGTGAAATTTCTCTCCTTTATGAGTTAATAATGTCTTCTTTTCAAAAATTAGAAACTTCACCTGGAGGTTTTTGAATAGTTAAAAAAATGTCTACATACACATGGTCAAAGTGATAATAGACTTAAAAAAAAA
>NW_007781513.1:2334-3006 GCF_000696425.1 Galeopterus variegatus
GTTTTATGCCACTAAGTGTGGGGAGGCTCATTGCACAGCAACAGGTAACTAGAACAGGAATTATCATGATTGATACCTGGATAATCTTGAATAAGATATAAGGTATTTAACATTATTAAAGCTCAGTTTCTACATCTTTAAATGGGGTTGATGATAGTAATATTGATCATCTGCTCACCAACTATTACTTGCGAGGCATTTATATACATCTATACTCATAGATATTATATATACATACACACATATGTATTACAATCAGTTCTTGTTATTCACGGTACTTATGTTCTGTAAAGTTCTAGGAACACTGACTTAGGAAATACTGAAACACTGTTACTAGGGAAAATACCAGGGGTAAGGTGCTTGTGATTCTCTGGTTGCAATATTTTCATTAACCAGTCAATACATAGCCTTATTTTGTGTTTCTGTTTAAAGACACGTTATTTAATATACATTGCTGATCCATTAATGCTGAACTCACAGTCATCGGCACCATAACTCATGCCTGAATGAAGCTTACCTGATGCACGAGTTTTCTCCATAAGGCACATCCCAGCCTTCTTGCACTTAGGGACACTGGACAGCACTTCTGCATCGTGGTTGGGGGCTGTTTTAAACAGCAAAATTGCCAACAAAGAGCACAAAAAATGAGAAAAGTGTGGCACTAAATATACC
>NW_007781514.1:0-3006 GCF_000696425.1 Galeopterus variegatus
ATGAATGAATGGACTACAGATTTCAGAGGTAGCCTAGTAGCGCCGCGCCGCCTGAGTGCTAACCCCAGTCCCACCGGTTTTTGGCTATTTGACCCCGGACAGGTGATTGTTCTCTCTGTGCCTACATTCCTTGCCTATAAAATGGGGACAATATTAGGGTCTACTGCATATTAAATGATTAAATGAGTGAATAGTTACAAGGAGCTTGAAACAGAGTTAAAGGAAACACATTGCCAGAGTATTAAAATAAAAACATCCCGTCTCACTCCAGGCTTCTATCATCAGTCTCAGTGACTTCAGCGTCTAACCTGTACCTTGTTCCTGGCTTAGGCCTAGGCCACACCCTGCACTTTCCACCACCAGCAATAGCACCGCCCTGAAATCTGTTTCAACTCCTCACTTGGGGTCCACCAGCTCTAATCTCTTGCTCTACAATTTTCTGAACCCTTCCAACCCTCTATTCACTGGCCTTACCACTTTCTCCCCTCCCGTCCCCCCATCCCCAGTGTAGATTCCATCCCCTCATAAACACTCACCACTCCTGGCAGAGGCACTATGAGTACTATCTGGGTGCATAGGACCATGGGACTCATTATGTAGGTCACGTCTCCCTCCTGGGAGACCCTCTCTGCCCTCTTTTTTCCCTTGCGCCTAACTGGTGGCAAAGGATCCAAGGGAAGAAGCCTGGGCAGCATTACTAGTCCAAGAAGGCTGGGTCCCTGAATCACCACGTGGAAGGCCACCTGTGCACCGCCTGAATGGACTAAGACATGCACAGAAGTCATATGGTCCCTTCAAGGCCTAGGAGGTTAAACAGCGGGTACACCTGCCCCCCACTCTCTTCCCCTTCCGTGGTGGAATCTTACAGATGGTGGGGTGAACACAGACAGACAAAAGAAGACACCCCATCTGATCCTGTTTATATGAGGCTCTTGAACAGGCAAAACTAATCCATGCTGTTAGAAGTCAGAAGGATTTCCTCTTGGAGATGATTGTCTGGGAGGAGGCACTTTGGAGCCTTTGGGGACTGGACGTGTTCTGTGTCTTGATCTGGATGGTGGTAACAAAAGAGAACAGCTTGTGAAACATAAAGTTGTGTTAGGAATGTATTTGCCACCATTGAACGGGACACTTAAAAAGGGTTAAGATGGTAAATTTTATATTATGTGTATTTCACCACAATGCAAAAATTTGTATATTAAGATTTGTGGACTTTATTGTACATAAATTACACTTCAGCTGAAACATTTATCATGAGCATTTTCCCCACGTCATTTAAAAGTGTTCTTTGAAAACACCACCTTCGATGGCTACAAATTTTCCCATCAACGGACATGTCCCGATCCACTCTCGTCTGCCCCCACCTTTCCCCAGGATAGTTGTGAAAGCCACAATCCTGTGTCACAGCCCCTTGGTTGCAGACAAGGCTCTGATTCAGGTTACCTTCAGAAGCACAGGATTTATTGGAAGGCTCTCCTCTGCCCTGGGAAGGCTGGGGGAACCTGGTCTGAAAAGGAGGAGCTTAAGAGGTAGAAGCTACCCCACAGCCTGGGTTCCCCCAGGAACAGGCTGGTTGAGGAGTTGTCATGGCCACTGCTGACACCATGGATGTCATCGCCAGGGACAGTGCCATCGTGGATGCTGCAGCCACAGCCACTGGGAAGAGCTCCCAACGGGCCCTGACTCTTTGTGGAGGAGGAGTCCATAGGCCTGAACCCTAGAAGCTGGGGGGACAAGGCTCTGGTCCCCACCCCCCGACCAAGACCCCCACAGTGGGGAATTCAACTCTGCAGAAGGGACATCAGGTGTGGGGCAACTAAACAAACCAGCCAATGGCTCCTACCCAACAAAATGCCATCATATAATGATAATGGCAGCTAGTGTGCGCTAAACATTCACTGGGTACCAGGCCCGCATGCTAAGCCTTCTGCATGGATTATCGTACAGAATCCCCACATTAGCCCAGTGGGGGGCATTATTATTACTCACATTTTGCAGACAAGGAGGCAGGCACAGAGAAGTTTGGCAATCTGCCCAGGACCACACGGGTGGGGAGCAGCACGCTGTGCTGTATTAGGGGCCACTGATGTGCCAGCTCTGTGCAGGGCACCTTACAGACGTAATAGGGCCAGAGGGCGTGTGCACAACTCAGCATCACCCCCCGCTCTGTGGCTGCCTGGTGTTGCAGGGGCTGGAAGCCTGAGAGCCACATTTCCCAGAGTCCCCTGCAGCAGGGTCTGGGTTAGAGCCTGTCAATCATCAGCATTTGCCTGTGATCTGGAGGGAGGCAGTGGTGGGAGACAGGGTGGCTTTGCCAGAGGCGACCCTATGCCAGTGACTCCCGGGGGTCTCCCTGTGGTTCACCCCCTCAGTGCTCAGGGTCCTGCAGTCCCTCGAGTCCTGATTTCTGGACTCCAGCCTTGCCTGCCCTGCCCTTGGCTCCCTCTGCTCTTATGAAAATTCTGGAAGCCTCAAATTCTCTGTATTCAATCCCTTTCTGCTTGAAATCCTCTTTTCCTGACCGAACCTTGATGAGGTGGGGACGCTGGCTCTAGGGCAGAAAACTGGGGTTCAAAACCCAGCTCCGTTGCTTCCATGGGTCTGTGGTTTTTTGGCCCAGTCACTTACTGTGACTTAGTCTCATGTTCCTCAGTTTCCTCTTTTAGAATAGGCAGTGGTGATGTCTGCCTCACAGGGACGTGGTGAGAAATCAAGACAAGGTGGAAAACGCAAGCCCAGTGTCCACATGAGGTGATGGCCGACAACTATTATCATTCCCATTTAGCGGATGAGAAAAGTGAGGCTCGAAGAGGTGATGTCACTTGGCCCAAATCGCACAGCCAGAAGGTGGCAAGGTGTGAAATCAAACCCGGGAGTGTGAGGTTTCCTGCTGCCCTGTCTGGCCCTGCTGTGCTTCAGACCTTACAACACTCAGTGGGTCCGGCCATGGGTCAGTGTCCGTGGAAGGTGGGGAGGCCGGGCAGGGCCGGGGCCGCAGGACAAGGG
>NW_007781515.1:0-686 GCF_000696425.1 Galeopterus variegatus
TGCCTCCAAAATAACCTGAGTTGGGCACATAGCTAGCACTGAAAAGTTGTCTTCTCTTTTTCCATAATTACATGGGACATTGTGGCAGCAACTCTTCTGTAGCTTTGGAATGTATACTCGTCATCAACTCTTCAGCAAGTTCACCTCACAGAACGAGTCTTACAGTCTACTGGGACTTAAGACACGAAATCCAACTCAACATTATTGTCCCAAAAGTAAACTGAATTGTTCTGAGAAGGAACTAGTCTCTACCAACCTGCGAAACCCTCTTTACTCCCAGATCACATTTATCCAAGTGCTCCCATCTGCAGACCTCAAAACTGAGTCTAAACACTACATGGCTCTCTCACTGTGAGCTACCCATGGGACAAGGCAGAAAAGGAGGCCAAGGAGAAATGGGATCCCAGCATTTCAGTCAGCCTTGGGCAAACCTGGAACTCCCCTTGGAAATCTAGATCTAGATCTCAGATTGTGAGTGCCATTTTTGCCTACTACAATGGAGTCTGACCATTTGAGAAAGATGGCTTTCTACAACCAGCTAGAGTTGAAACACCCAATTTTAAATGTGAGACAGATGCTAGCTAGTGAAATTTCAGGAGTCTTACAGATATATTAAGTGTTCAAGATAGCACCACTTTTTTTCCCCAATGAAAATTAAAGGATACAAACTTTCCATTAAAAAAAAA
>NW_007781515.1:2718-3006 GCF_000696425.1 Galeopterus variegatus
CATGGCCCTTCTTCCGATGGCTACCCCTCTTCCCTCCGCTGCTTTGCTCCCACCTATCATGTACACCAAGCCCTCCCCTTCACGTGGTCCATCAGTGGGCACGGGCTACTCCATCTCACCTGAAACAAGCAAATCTTTGACTAAACCTGCTGCCAGCCTCAAACACTGTCTTGCTTCTCTTTTATTTCATGCCAAGCCTCTCTATTTCCTCACTTAGTACACCCTCCTAACCCCATAGAAATGTGCTCTACTGAAGATGATCTCTTAAAAGGTCACCTGTGACCTCTC
>NW_007781516.1:0-352 GCF_000696425.1 Galeopterus variegatus
CATTTCAAAGAGGCCTTTCAAAATATTATACTGTTTGCAATATTGTTTGAAAAAATTAAAAATTGGAAACATCCAAAAATGTTCATCAGTAAAGGACTTGTTAAATTGTAGAACGTCCATACAATGCAACACAAAGCAGATGTCTGAAAGGGGGTGGAATTTTGTATGCTGATGGTATGGAAAGATGCTTAAGACACACTATTAATGGAATGCAGAACAATACAAGGGTACTTCAAAAATTTCGTGGAAAAAGATTTGTATCATTTGAGTCCATTCGTGCAAAAAAAAATGTGTGTGTGTGTGTATAAAACTATACGCCTGGAAAAAAAACAGTAAAGCTTATTCAATAGAC
>NW_007781516.1:2057-3006 GCF_000696425.1 Galeopterus variegatus
ATCCCTCCTTTTTTACCTAATAAATAGACATTTTAAAATTTATAATCCATGGTGTTAAGTGAAAGATTTTGGGAAACTGCCATTCTCAAACTCTTCTGGTTAAGGGTGTAAATAGATATCACCTTTCTGTAAAATAATTATCTGATACATACAACAATTTAAAACATGCACATTGACTTAGCAATAGCTGTAAAAATTGTAGACGGACATAACTCTCCAACTCAGCGATTCCACTGCTAGCATTTCTCCAGTTACACTTACACAACTAAACCAAGATATAAGGATATTCACTGAAGCATTTTTAAAATGCTTTATAATAAGAGTCCATTGAAAAGAGACAGGCACAGCTGTATTGTGAAGCTTTCATGCTGATGTGGGAAGTCGTCTAGCTTTTGAGTAGAAAAATCACTGTTCATACTGTTAATGAAAGTTATGAATCAATTTCTACTTAAAAAGTACACACATACATAGTCTCACACACACAACTTCTGGAAGAATACCTAAGAAATTAACTGTGGTTACTTTGGAGAGCGAGGTTGGGGGAATCTTCAAGTTCTCACTGTATTCCCTCCTGTACTGCTGGAACTTCTTACCGTGAAGGTGGTAACATTAAAAACACATGATTTAACCCAGCAAATCCATTTGTAGGAATTTATCCCAGAGAAAACGTGCCTCACACTCAACAAATATTTGTTAAATAATAAATGTGAGCAGAGATTTGGCTATGAGAATGTTAACTGCCACAGTGTTAAGAAAAACAGAAAGCTAAAAGCAGCCTACGTATCCATCCACAAAGTATGGTTCCAATCAATGACAGGATGATCTGCAGTCCTTGACATGATGTTGTTTAGGAATATAGTATCCGCGCCCCCATCCGTGGCTTTGCTTTCCGTGGTTTCAGTTAGCCACGGTACAGTACAATAAAAATATTTTGAGGGAGAGAGAGACC
>NW_007781517.1:0-242 GCF_000696425.1 Galeopterus variegatus
AAGTCAAACAGAAAGATATAAATTGAAATGTTGAAGTCATCTTCTTTTCTCCAGTTCTCAGAAGGAGGTAAGAGCTGTTGTGGATTTCTGATGCACTCCACCAGAAGTGACCTATGTGTGCGTGTATAGTGCAATCGTATAGCTCTGTGTATGCTTGTTTTTACATATATGTCATTTACACACTATACACATGCTCTGGCAAAGGTCAGTCAGCAGTAATTCTTATACAGCTCACCATATCA
>NW_007781517.1:1755-3006 GCF_000696425.1 Galeopterus variegatus
TCTCCACATCCTCACCAGCATTTGTTAATTTCTGTCTTTTTGATAATGGCCACTCTAAGTAGGGTGAGGTGATATCTCAAAGCAGTTTTGATTTGCATTTTCCTGATGCAGAGTGATGTTGAGCACTTTTTCATGTGTCTGTTGGAGGTTTGTGTATCTTCCTTTAAAAAAATGCCTATTCAGCTCCTTTGCCCATTTTTAATTGGGTTACTTGTTTTTTTGACTGTAAACTTGTTTGAGTTCTTTGAATATTCTGGATATTAATCCCTTGTCAGATGCACAGTTTGCAGATATTTTCTCTCATTCTGTAGGTTGTCTATTCTCTGTTAATTGTTTCTTTTGCTGTGCAGAAGCTTTGTAGTTTGATATAATCCCATTTGCTTTTCTTTTGTAGCCTGTGCTATTAATCTCATTCATGAAGTCTTTATCCAGTTCTACTTCGTGAATAGTTTCCCCTATGTTCACTTTTAAGAGATTTATAGTTTCAGGTCTTATATTTAAGTCTTTATTTGATTTTGTGTAGATTGTAGTATATGGAAAGAGGGTCTAGTTTCATTCTTCTACCTATGGATGTCTAGTTTTCCCAGCACCATTTGTTGAAGAAGCAGTCATTTCCCCAATGTATGTTCTGGTTGCCTTTGTCAAAGATGAGTTGGCTGTAAGTATGTGTGTATATTTCTGGGTTCTCTATTCTGTTCCATTGATTTGAGTGTCTGTTTTTATGCCAGTAGCATGCTGTTTTGGTTACTATAGCCTTGTAGTATAATTTGCAGTCAGGTAGTGTAAGGCTTTATACTTTTTTTTTTTTTTTTTTTTGCTCAGGATTGTTCTGGCTATCTGGGGTCTTTTGTTCTTCCATATGAATGTTAGGATTAATTTTTCTGTTTCAGTGAAGAATGCCATTGGTATTTTGTTAGGGATCGTATTGAATTTTAGAACACTTTGGGGTAGTATGGACATTTTCACATTAATTCTTCCAATTCAAGAGCATGGGATATCTTTCCATAATTTTGTAACCTCTTTAATTTCTTTCAACAGTGATTTGTAGTTCTCATTGTAGAGATCTCTCTCCTCTTTGGTAGGCATTTTATTTATTTATTTATTTGTGTATTTACTTACTTATTTATTTATGATGACTATTGTAAATGGGCTTTCTTTCTTGATTTATTTTTCTGCTATTTCACTACTGAAGTATACAAATGCTACTAATTTTTATGCATTCATTTTGTATACAACAATTTTACTAAAATC
>NW_007781518.1:0-808 GCF_000696425.1 Galeopterus variegatus
CCCCACTTTCTACCTCCTATACTAAATATCACTGTAGTGCTCCCCAGTTATTGTGTCAACCAAAAACACCCCACCCCCATTTTCAGATGTCTCCTAAAAGAACAATATCTAGAGGGGACAGTATCATTCAGGTTGAGAACCTCTACCCTGCCCTCCCAGTACTAATCCTTCATTCTCGAAGATACCATATATAAAGGCTCATCCTTCTAGACCTATTTTCTATGTCAACTCCTCTGGGATGTCTTTTCTCTAGAGAGAATTGATCCCTCCTCTGTGCTCCTATATAGTACCTGTTAGGGAAAATACCACACTGCATTGTGGTTGGGTTTGAGAACCTGTCTCTTTATGCACCCCCCCATTAGACTTTGAAGTTGGGGATAATATTGTCTCCCTGATTTCCACAGAGCCTAGCACAGTCTCTGGAACATCCTAGGAAGCTTTTCTCCCCTTTCTCTACAAGGTCAACTATGTTTTTAAATCTCAAAATCTTATTTTCATTTATGAGATAAGTTTCATTCATAGTTTTGTAAAGATATTACATAAAATATAACCTCATTATATTGAAGTGAAATAAACAAAGAAAGATAGAGGTTATCATCATTCAAAGCAGCTGGGAGTTACTTCTATAACATACCTAAATTTTAGTTTCCTATTAAGGAGCATTTTCAAGGATGCCAGGGTGTTGGTTTGCTGGTGCAAAATATTATTCTAGGTCAAAATTGCCATGGTTCACTACTGCCCAAGGGATTAAGATAAGATGTTTTGGTATGGTTGCTATATAGGTTACTTAACTTAAATTTAATATTGC
>NW_007781518.1:1808-3006 GCF_000696425.1 Galeopterus variegatus
CCGGCCATCCCTATATGGGATCCGAACCCGTGGCCTTGGTGTTATCAGCACCGCAGTCTCCTGAGTGAGCCACGGGCCGGCCCCCTTTATTCTCTCTTATGCAAAAGTCTCCATCAGTGGTCTAGGGCTGGTAATGCAGCTTCTTGGTGCTGGGGTCCCAGTTACTGTTGTTCTGCTGTACTATTTCCATTTTGTAGTCCCAAATAGCTGTTCTAGTTCTTGCATTTCCTTATTCCAGAGATCAAAAATAGGGACAAAGAGCAAGCACTGTGTACAGTGTGGTCCAGAAATTGTACATATCACTATACCTCACCATACCATTGGCCAGACATTAGTACATGACCACACCTAGTTGCAAGGGTGGCTGACCCGTAAGGGGATCTGAACCCTTGTCCTTGGTATTATCACACCATGCTCTAATCAACTGAGCTAACTGGCCAGCCCTGTTGTAGACTTTTTTTTAAAAAAAATCATTACACAATGTAAACATTTTTTTGAGACTTTTGAAAGAAGTTGTTTGTAGGTAGACGTATTTCCAGTTTGACTATGCTAATTTGAATCTAAGTATTCAATGATACATGTTAGTCATGGTGTATTCCATTATCATCTTCAACATTGAGAGCTCTTTCCAATTGAATGAGCCTGCTCTGTAATATAATATCATTTGAATAGAAAGAAAAATAATTAAAAATGGGCAAACCTAAGGTGGTTAGAGAAATGTGAAAAATAGTTATAAATTCAGTTTTGGTGTTAGATCCTTAATGAGTAATTAAGGAAGACAGGAGCTTGAACGATGTAAAGATTCCATATGTATTCTGGGATGGTAGAGCTAAAACCAGGCACCTTTGAAATTCTCGTGTGCAGTGCTCCCATTTTATAGATGAGGAGAAAGCCTAAGTGACACTTCCAAAGTTACTCAGAGTGGCAATTATCTTACCTGCTAGTTAAGGGCTTTTCCATTTTTGAAACTGTCATGGCCTGTTTCAAATACGGAGGCAAATTTAAAGCTGCCAAAGTGTTCTAAATTAGTCACTGATTTTTTTACTTTAAATCTTAAAAATAAACAAACTAATAACAGATATGCATCTGATTCATAGTGGTATTTCAATTAACTTAGGAGTTAATTTTAGTCTACAATGAATGCTGAAGAAAATGGAAAGATTTCAGAAGTACATAGTTATCATGTAAACTCATTAAA
>NW_007781519.1:0-413 GCF_000696425.1 Galeopterus variegatus
ATTGTTTTTTTCTCACCAACAAATATCTGTTCTTTTCTTAGTGTCCAACATCTCAGTAAATAGTAACATTATTTATTGATTTGCTCAAATCAGAAAACCAGTTCGCATCTTTTCTTTTATTTTCCACTACTCACTTCCACTTACCTGCTACCACAAGACTTTACCAGCTCTGATTTGGAAATACATATTGAATCTATGAACATTTTTCTATTGCCTTAATATACAATAACAACTCATCTGCAATAACTTCATAAATGACTTTCTGCTTGCACCAACGAAGAGCACCAGGGTGACCATCTGTAGTAGATTGAATTATGTTCCCCCAAAACTCATTGAAGCTTGAATTGTCTCCCAAGTTTTATGTATTAGAAACTTGGCTCCCACTGTGACTATTAAGAGGGTGGGAAATCCTA
>NW_007781519.1:2534-3006 GCF_000696425.1 Galeopterus variegatus
CAAAATACTCTTTGAACAAGAGTGGTGTACTGGTTTCTGATGTAATTATAGCTATGGTAGCCTTATTACTATAGTAGTGTTTGAGTCATAAATTGCAAACAGAAATACTCTCTATTAACATGAATGATTTTTAGCCTCTATCAGATTTCTAGAAACAATTTTTTATAAAATAACCAATAGGTATTAAAATAGAAATTATTTCTGTACCACATCCCACAAGTTTAAGTAATATCCATGTTAGTCTGCAGTCTAATGCTTAGTCATTTCAAAGGGTGTGGCATGAAACTGCTTGGTTCTCAATGCTAGAACTGCTGACAATGTCTCAGTTTATATAAAAAGAAAGGAACTAAGAGAAACAGGCAACTTGAAAATTTACTACTCTGCATTAGAGTCCTAAAATACAAATTTTTTAAAAATAATTTCTTTTCACTACTTCTAATAAGAGTATTACTTTGTTTTAGAAGCTTCCTCA
>NW_007781520.1:0-662 GCF_000696425.1 Galeopterus variegatus
TACATGTAAAGCCAAAGCTATCACAACCCTAGAAGAATATGTAGCAGAAAATTTTTTATAGCCCTGCATATGATCTATTCTTATAAATATTTTATGTGCCCTTAAAAAGGATGTGTAATCTGCCTGTGTTGGGTATTGTGTTTTATTAATATAAGTTAATTCAAAGTTTTTGATAGAATGGTTCACATTCTCTATATCTTTCTGAGTTTTTTTCCCCCTTGCTCTATGAATTTCTGAAAGAAGATGTTAACTCTCTAGTGCATTGAGTAGTGGCTCCCAAAAGATATGCGAATATCTTTGTGATATTGGTTAGCTCTTGTGATTCTCCTCATGTGAGACCCTGCATTGCAGCAAAAAGCCACCACCAAGACGGCTCTCACCAGATATGTTCCCTGGATCTGGGACTTCCAGCATCCAAAACTACTTGTCAGAGGTCAGAATATGATGTTCAGCTACATATCCAGGCCAGCTATGGAGCCAGCCCAACACCTAGGGGGTTCTGGGAGATGGGGGCCATGGGTCTTAGCCCTGCCGCCCCACACACACACATCCAGGCCAGCAACAGAACCTGCTGATGCCTGGGATCCTGAGATGGTGGCCGGGCCAGCCCCACCGCCTCCCACAACCATATCCTAGAATGTACCACAGGTGTTTCTTTGGGG
>NW_007781520.1:2646-3006 GCF_000696425.1 Galeopterus variegatus
AGACCGATAAATTATTTAGGAGAGTGCGGGAACCACAAGTTTAGAGAAAACAGGTCTCACCTTCAAGTCTGTATCTTCTTCGTGAAGACAACTGGGCAAGCCCAGAGATCTGGGATGTGCTCACATGCTTCCTGTTAGGAGAGAGAGCCAATGCTGCAACTCTACAAGACGTTGTCTGTCAAGGCCATCCAGAATGGAGGTGATTCCCAATTTCAAGTGGTCAGTACAATGATCAGAGCACTTTGGGAGTGTTCTCTCTCTTCTCATAAAAGGAGATAGTGAGGACTCTGAAGTATACTTTTCCAGTCCCTGAAGAGGAACCAAAAATAGCCAACAGAGATATGTGTCCCCCACTAAGGA
>NW_007781521.1:0-438 GCF_000696425.1 Galeopterus variegatus
GAAGGTAATTCATGAACAATGTCCTTGGTATCCTAGAGAAGGCTCCTTGGATATTAAAGATTGTGAACGAGTTGGTCGTTGGCTGCGTAATGCTGTAGGTCCAGTTACAGTCCAACATTTGACTACGTGGAATATGCCATTTAGCTCTTAGACCTATTCAGCCACAAGATCATACTCTCCTCAGAGAAAATTGATCCCTCAGTATATGTGGTGGGGAAACTAATAGTGCACCTCCACCTGCTCCTGTTCCTCCTATGCTCCTACTGGAAATCCTAATGTTGCTTCTGACAAATATGAAGGAATCATTGAACGCTGTTTCCAAGAAGGCCTTAATGTTGATGGTAAAGCTTCTTTGGCCTTCCCAGTGCTTAGAGCACCAGGACAACAACCTAGACATGATGCTATGCGTTGGCAAGTTTATAAAGAATTAAAAAACAG
>NW_007781521.1:2694-3006 GCF_000696425.1 Galeopterus variegatus
ATTTTGGTTAAGAGTCCTTTACCAGATATATCTTTTGCATACATTTTCTTCTAGTTTGTGGTTTGTCTTGTTCTCTTGATTTCTTTTGCATAGCAAAAGTTTTTAATTTTAATGAAGTTAGCTTATCAATTATTTATTTTATGGATCGTGCCTTTAGTGTAATGTCTGAGAAGTCATCTCCATACTCAAGGTCATCTAGGTTTTCCCCTATATGATCTGCTAGGAGTTTTACAGTTTTGTGGGTTTTTTTGTTTTTTTTTTTTTAAAAGATGACCGGTAAGGGGATCTTAACCCTTGACTTGATGTTGTCAG
>NW_007781522.1:0-3006 GCF_000696425.1 Galeopterus variegatus
AATACATCTATACAGGTTTTCTATTTCTTCTTCAGTATGCTTTGCTAAATTATATTTTCTTGGAAATGACCATTTTTGTCTGTTTTTAAATTTATTGCCATAGAGGATTTTTTTTTGTATTTTCTCTTGCTACATTTAAAACTTCTACTCTAGCTATAATTCAGCCTGCTTTACATTTCTAATATTCATTATCTGTGCTGTCTTTTGATCCTTGATTTGTCATTCCAGAGATTTATCTACTTTATTAGTCTTTGCAAGAATCAGATTTTCCTCTTGTTGATCCCCTCTATTATATCTTTATTTTCAATGTAATTAATTTTAGCTTATATCTTTATAATTTCCTCTCTGCAACTTTTATTGGATTTACTTTATTCTCTTACTGAAGGGGAAAAAAAACTTAGTGAAAACAGGGAAACGTGATCTAGTCACAGCTTTACCATTCTTCCTCTGCCTCTCACACATTGCTGGAAAAGTCACATAATTCTTCTGGAACTTGGTGTTCTTGACATGTAGAAGTCTTTGCCATCCCATTGTCCTCTGTCATCAAATTTAGACAAGACAAAAACAAAAATCTTATGAACTTACCTGGGATTAAGAGTTGCCAGTTTAAAACACTAAATTCAGAAAGCCAGTTAGAAAGTGTGTGAATTTAAAAATCACCTTGCAAGCTTACTTACAGAAATAATCACTTCAAAGTGACTTTATTAAGCTTTAATCATGCTTAAAGCTGAAAAATTTATTTTTAGTACTAATTTCAAAATTAATTGTTTTATGAATTATACATTCAAAGAATTTCTATTACTACTTTTATCTTCAGATACTATAGGATTATATTAAACTACAGCAAAGTTATATAAAGTTAAAGTTACATAAATATAAAGGAAATAGTCCATTTCCATTTCATAAAAGAAAATTAAATGTTTGGTCGGTAAGCACAGTTACCGGCATGATGTTTTTGCAAAGATTCCTTGAAAGACATTTTATTAAAACACCATACAAATTAAATTCTTAAATTAACATTGATACCCCTTCCTTAAGGGAAGCATATTTAAAATTAAATTTGTGTGTGATTATCTCAAACATAGCCTTATTAACAGCCACCTAGATGTTTGTGAGTTTTCATGCATTAAATTTTTGTTCCAGATTATTCACGGTTTGTTAATTGGTGTGATACTTGATGAATATTGATGGTGCATATTGTGGAAATAATTTCCATATGAAAGGGGGTAAGAGCATTTTCCGCCCAAGAAAAACTCTGAAAATAAAAATAAAAGAACTTGGAAAGCCTGAATTTAGAATATGAGTGGGCTCTCTTATTTAACAGTTAAAGATTCTTTATAACCATGCATTGCAAATGTATGTATGCCAGATTAGAGCTCAACACTTTAATGATGTCCAAAACAAATTAGGAAATTAATTTATTCATTAGGGCCCTGTTTAAATGTCTAATACGGAGGTTAAATGTTTGCTTTATTTAAATGAGATGTTCAGGCTTTGGAAAAATCTATTAGATTTAACTTCTGTTTCTAAAATGCCATGTTCTCGGGGTATTTGTTTTTCTCCTTTTACAGCAGATACGCAGACTCAGCCAACACTTGTACAGAAAAGACCTCAGTCACTCACGGTATCTTTTTTATCCATCATACTTGTATGATTATTATTTATCAAACTGAGGAATCCACAGATTACTAAATTTACAAGAAGCAATTTCATCAATTTAATGAAATCAGTGTCTGTACAATATCTCTATTATCATTACAGCCACACAATAAGTGCCCATATAAATACTTGTTTTTAATTGCTCTCTTTAATATTTTTTAAAAAAAACACTTGAACACTGTGGTAGATGCCATTTAGACATTAATCATCACCAACTTCATTTAATCTTCATAAGCTTCATTATAAAATCTTTATAATCTTAACATTGCATGTGAAGAAACTGAGACTGGGGAAATTAAGCTGTTCATTATTTTATTTCCAGGATCTTATTTAGGTAGTTACGGACTTTTTGGAATTATAAGTGGAACATAGAAATTGAAATATTTTACAGATATCTCAGCTATTTTACCTTCCAGACTTGTAAGAAGAAGGAAGCAGATTATGATATGACACAGGCACAACCACCTCTTTTCTCAAAATGGCATCATACTTTCTGAGATCTCAGCCTTACACATGTGCTACTTGTAATCTCATACTAATTTTATACCCTCAAGTACTCCATAATACTCATGGAAGAAAGGGTTGATAGAAATGGAAAAGGAAGCAGGGAAAAAAGAAATGAGCATTACAACCACTTCTCTAAATCCGGAAAACAGTTTGGTAGCAAGACTCCCTTACTGCAGAACTACGCTTGATTTATGTTCAATTTGTATAGTTTATCTTTGATTTTTCTGCTAGGCACCTTCTCATTTTTTCAGGTGTCTTTATTTTTGAATCATATACCAGTTCCTTAAAATCTAGTGCTCTGGGTTTTTTGGTTTTTGTTTTTTGCTTTTTCTGTTAACCACTAAAAATTAATCAACTCCATAAATTATCCACAACACAGCTACTAAGTAGTTGGTCTGGAACTTAATTTACAAGTCTAATTATATTCTCAAAAACAGAGGTTCTGTTGAGATCTGAGTCCTCTGGAGTATAAATATATGCATTATTCTTGACAGAAATATAACTTAATCTTGTTTTTTAAAAAATGGAATATTAACACAGGAAAGAGGACTAGTGCATTTCCACATATCCTGAAACTGCAAGGTTTGAAATAATTTAGGCACTTCAGACAATTTTGTGAATTCCTGATGTGTAGCAGCAAGTCAATTACTTCTTGAAAGCCAGCCAGCCTCCTCCCCACCTTTCCCAATGGACGCAGGAAAAAGGTAGTCAGTAGTAAGCAAGCCCAGAAAAATGGATTTATGCCCACAGAACTGATCTGGACAGAGCCACTTATGAGGGTCTAACCTGCCAACACCTGAGACTAAAACTGAACCTCCAATATGGTGTCATTTCCCGGAG
>NW_007781522.1:7054-7388 GCF_000696425.1 Galeopterus variegatus
ATGCAAGGTGAAGAGTCAGAAAGAGCCCCAAAGGGGAGAAATAAGAGCTAGGATCCATACAGGTTGCAGTCCAGACTCAGGGCACCAACCTTAATGACACTGCCAGACTGACCAGCCCCGGGCACCATAGGGGAACATGAGAAATGTCAAGGAAGGCACTCAAAAGTGCAGCACTGCCCGAGGCCTGGGTCCCAGGGCAGGATCCCCTGTGCCTACATCTAAGAGCCTTGCTATGTGAGAGGAAGCTCACTGCAGTTATGGGTTCAGAGAGTCAGGTGTAACAAAAGGAAACTCTACAAGCAAAATGTGGTGCATGCACACAATGAAATTTAAA
>NW_007781523.1:0-3006 GCF_000696425.1 Galeopterus variegatus
GTAGTGATGCTCAATAAATGCTGAATGAATAAATGAATGAGCAAATGAAAATAACTCAGTCTGTCAAGCTCCTGTGAGTGTAAGTTATAATAAGGGATAGCTAATTTCAGAGCACACCCCTCTAAATCATTGTGACTACCCCTAAAAACTCATGCTCAGGACACGCTTTCTTTTTGCCCATCATTTGCTACATTCTCAGCAGGTGGCATCTGCAGATATTGTGATGATTTTCATCAAAGGTCATTTGTGTGTGTGTGTGTGCGTGCGTGCAGATGTTTAAACCACTTAAAGCCTTTTTTACGTGATTTGAGAATGAAATATTCCCTACTCCTCCTTTCTCCTGTAGAGGATGGCTTAATAAAATAAGCCATTTGTTCTGAGTGGGTGATATCTTTAGGAATGCCACAAATATAGTAAAAGGAAAATTAGGAAGTAAACTGCTATTGCAATTCTGGTCAATATTTTCTAAATTTTAGTCTCCTTGGAAATCTGCATTAGAAGAAGTAATAGCTAAAATAATAGCCATAGACATAATAATTTATTACATAAGAATTGATTAGTTTTGACATGATACGGAATAAAGCATCATAAATATGCATTAGCCAGGGTTCTCTAGAGAGATAGAATCAACGGGAGAGATGGATAGTTATCTAGATATCTATATAGACATCTATGTAGATAATAGATATAGATAGATAATGGACATAAACACATAGGCAGGTGGATAGACAGATGATCGATCAATAGTAGATAGATAGATAATGTAGACAGAAGACAAACAGATAATGAGTATAGATAGAGAGATGGACAGATGGATGATAGATCAATGGTAGATAAATAGATAACGGAGATGAATAGGTAGATGGATAGGTAATAGTTGCATAGATTGGTTCATAGATAGATACATAGATAGATGGTACATGCATAAATGATAGGTAGATATAGGTATATAGATACAAATGTACAAGAGGGGATTTATTATGGGAATTGGCTCGTGCGGTTATGAAGGCTGAGGAGTCCCACAACAGGCTGTCTGCAAGCTGGAGACCCTGACACACCCATGGCCTGGCTCGATCCAAGTCCGACAGCCTCAGAACCAGGGACGCTGATGTAATTCTCAGCTCAAGGCCAAAGGCCTGAGAACATGGGGGATAAGTCCAAAGTCCAGATAACTTGGAGTTCTGATGTCCAAGGGAAAGAGAAATGCCCACCCACACTGGGGGCAGATCTTTCTATCTCAGTCCACTGACTTACATGCTAATTTCCTCTGGACACACCCCCAAGAGACGCACCTCAAAATAGTGCTTCACCAGTTCTCTAGGTATTCCTTACTCCAGTCAGGTGACACCTAAAATTAAGCATCACAATGTCCTAGGTGGTCCATGAGCCATTTGAAGACAATGTAACTTCTGTTAACCGTATTTGATAGTTCACCTCCGGCTGGTGTATTTGTTGCCTGGATTCAGGAGAACGTGGCTGTCAGATCACAATCCTAGGCAAGGATAGTAAACTGTGCCTGTCCTCCTTTAGGAGATAAAATACACTGTCTCAATGCAGACAGTGACTGTGGTGTTTGCCTGGAAGTTTGCTGTGATCATCAGCATCAGGTGAAATACGGCACATTTCAAATAGCATCAAATTCTCCAGTAAATGTACGTATACAGGATGTTTTACGGAATGAATTTTGCTTCCGGTTATCTCAATGTGGCTGACAAAGTCACAGTATTTTTTGTTTTTCAGTTACAGAGAAAGAAATCTCAGTCTTGAGCTGCATTTGCAGAACAGTGTCTGATTATGGAAGATTGCATTCATAATGAGACAATCTCTCTTATTTTACAGATCAGCATTGTTGGCTTTGTGAGTATATGTATTACAAACAATTATCTGTTTGGGGTTATATTTAATAATATCTTTAATCCCTGAGTATTTTTGAGCTGAGAGATTCCAAAATTAGATTTTGTGTGATGAAGACATTTTTTCATATAGAATCAGAAACGTAATTGCAAAAAAAAAAAAAAAAAAAAAAAAAGGAAAAAAGAAAAAGCACATGTAATTTTAATTTTTCTTGGTGAGATATCCCTAAGAATAGTTCACATGACAAGAATTTTCATCAAAGACCAAGAAGTGATGTCATCCGATCAATTGTGTCTTTGGTGTTAGGCAAGACTCTGTCTTTCCTCAGCAGAATTAAGTCAGCATGTTTTATTAACTATATATCCTAATAAACATTACCATGACTTTGCTGGATCATCATAGATACTAATAAATAACAATCAAGATTTTCCCCAAATTAGCTCAAATCTCACACATTTCAGACACCAATGAATCCCACTTTTTAAAATGATACAGATGTCATAAATACCCACACTCTGTCTTCCAACTGCAATCCCTGAATAATACAAACAAACCCCACTGTTAAATGTTGAACATAGTGTTACTTCTACGTAAATCTCACGGCACATGACAAATACCTCAATTTCGTAATTTGTAAAATGTCTTCTTTTAGCTTTTCATCAAGAGGCTTCAGGCATTACTTTATCTTGGAATTCCCTAGAAACAGCTCACTTCCTTTGGAAAACAAAATAAAAGGTCTATTTTCCAATTGAAGAATTCCTGGGTACAACTGTCGGGTATCCCTCTGTGCCGCAAAAGCTGTTGTCTTTCTCATGCGGTGGATACTTCGATCTCATAGTATTTTAAACTCAGAGTCTTGTTTCAGATGCATGAAAGCAAAAAACAAAAAAGAAGAGGAAAATGTGGATCTAGAGGAAATGAGGGAACGATAAAATAAACAAACTCAAGCGAGACTTCTATGCCAATAGATATTGATTATCAGAGAGCAGAAACAGTTATGGGAGTGCTAAAAATAGAACACGAATAATTTGATATTTTATTTTAAAATGCTGTAGTGAGCAGGACTGAAGCCACGATGGGACCTAAAACCGCACGGGCTATACGCAAATTTTAAAAGGACGCTTTTTTTTTTTTTTTTTTTTTTTTTTTTTT
>NW_007781524.1:0-3006 GCF_000696425.1 Galeopterus variegatus
TTGACTGACTAAGATGTTGCTGTGGTTGCCAATTTGTTATGGCTACCTCAGTGTCTGCTCAGTTGACCACTAGTGCTTTGCATGTGTGGTTGCCTTGGGTCTTGGGCCTCTCCCGGGAGCCACCTCTCTGGTTAGCTTGGACTTGGCCAGGCTGCTGGGTCATGGGGTGCTACCGCAGGGTGTGTGGTCTCTGCTGAGCTTCCACCTCCAGTGCTTGACTTCTCTGTGATCTGTGCACTCTGGGCCAGGCTGCTGGGATGCTCAGAGGCACCGCAGAGCATGTCATCTCTGTGAAGCTTCCCCTTCCCCTGCTGGATATCTCCCTGTTCCGTGTGTGCTAGGCTGGGCTTGGGATGGAACCAGGTGGCGGCAGTGAAGCCTACCTGCTGCTGGATCGCACAGCGGCTGCCCTCCCACAGGGTGTGTGGACTCTACGAGCTTCTCTCTCCCCTTCTGGACGTCTCTGTGCTCCATATGCATTGGGCCAGGCTGCTGGATCATGCAGCAGTGGTGTGGTCCCCATGTAGTTCCCACCTCCCCTGCCAGACGTCTCCCTGCTCCGTGTGCACTAGGCTGAGCTGGGAATTGTGCTGGGTTCCTGCGGTGAAGCCTACCTGCTGGATTACACAGTGGCAGGCCCACAGGGTGTGTGGTTTATGTGGAGTCTCCGCCTCCCCTGCCAGATGTCTCCCCACTCTGTGAGCACTGGACCAGGCTGGGAATGGAGCTGGTTGGTGGTGGTGAAGCCTATCTGCTGGATCATGCAACAGCAGCCCCGCAGGGCATGTGGTCTCCATGGAGCTTCTGCCTCCCTGGCTGGACGTCTTCCCATTCTGTTTGCACTTGATGTTATGTTTTTATAGTTTAAATCAGTTGATTTCTGGGAGAGAGTGATGATAGGAACCGTCTATTACACCATCTTGACCGGCAGTCTCATTCTAAATTCTTAGCAATGTTCTGAGCAGTCACAAAGTGGTTCAGAAGGCCACAATAACTCTCTCCTTTACACAACCCAGCGCTGGCTACTGGTCTGCACTTACCCTGAAGCCCGAACAAAGTGGCTTACCGGTCATTATGATGACATTTTAGATGAGGAGTACCAGCAGCAGTTCAACATCCCTTCTTGCCCAAATTATAGAGGGGACCCCAAATTCCAAAACATGTGGGAGGCAAAGCCACTTACAAGATGAAAAGTGCACCCCCCATCCTAAAGGCCACTGCCCCCTGGGTCCCTCCCATCCGTTGGAAACCGGGACCCACAATTTGGGTGGAGCAGTGGCCTCTCCCAGCTAATAAATTGCAAGAACTTAAGGAACTTATCACAGAACAATTAAAATTAAAACATATTTGCCCATCCACTAGCCCCTGGAATACCTCTATTTTGTCATTAAAACGACTTCAGGAAAATGGAGAGTGTTACAGGATCTTAGAAAAATTAATGAAAAAATGTTGCTACAGGGAACCCCCCTAAGGGTATTGCCTTGGGTACTGGCCATCCCTAGTAACTTATGCCTCATGGTTATAGATATTAGGGACTGCTTGCTTCTTTTCCATTCCTGTAAACTCACAGGATTATGAAAAATTTGGCTTTTTGATCCCCTCAACTAAATTTAAGGGGCCAGATAAACGTTTTGAATGGATAGTTTTGCCTCAAGGTATGGACAATAGTTCATCCTTTTGCCAAAACTATGTTTATCAATTACTCCACCCTGTCAAAAGACTCCCCCATTTTGAAATGTATGTTTACATGGATGACATTATCTTAGGAGCCCTAAATACTTCCCAATTAGCCGAGACATATAAAGTCCTGCAAATGTGCCTTACAACGTGTAACTTGCATGTTGCAGCTGATAAAATCCAAGTTGTTCTGCCTTTTAAAATTTTAGGTACCCAATTAACCATTCAAGGCGTTAGCTCTTTAAAACCTCAACTTTATATCCCAGATTCTTGTTCTTTGATTGATTTTCACCCCCTTTTAGGTGAAATTAATTGGCTACGGCCCTGGATTGCCATTTCAATTGTCCAGCTGTTACCTCTTTTTAAGCTATTAAGGGACAGCCTGCCTCATGATAAAATCTCGCTTTCAGTTACACATAAACAGCTCTTACAAGAGGTTCAAAATTCACTCAAACAGGCTCAGCTTGCTAGATACTCTCCCTTAAAAGACTTGCAATTATGGATTCTGCCTCATCCCACCATCCTCATGGCAGTCCTAGTTCAAGAGGAAACCCCCTCACAATGGATTCATATATCTCTGGGGGGATCCCCTTGAGTCTATACCTATATAGACCAAATGGCTGACTTAACGCAAAAAGGAAGGGACATAGCACTCTGATGCTTTGCACGGGATTCTAACAAAATAATTGTTCTAAAATGACTGAGTGTCCTAGTATGGATCTACAGAAACAATCCTAGAACGGCCTTGGAACTAGGGGGTTTCCCCGGCATCCTTGATTGTCACTATGGGCCTTATAAATGGGTCACTTCTTTTGGCCGTTTAAACTGGAGATCACCTCAATTATTTCTAAATAAACCCATGCCTGATGCCTATAAAGTGTTCACTGATGGAGGTAAACATGGGGCTGCTGTTACTGTCTTTTTGCCACATGGGAAACAACCATCATCTAACATTGTCCCTCAAAAGTACTGTGAGCCCTGTGAAGGATCTGCACAGTTTAAGAAAGTCTTAGCTATAGTTTTAGCATTTAATAAGGCCTCAGAACCCATAAAGTTATTTTTTGACAGTTTGTATGCCACTAATTATTTGCTGGGGTTGCTTAATTCCCATATTCATTCAGAAAACAACCCAATTACACCTCTTATGATACAGGTCCAATCATTGTTATTTGAACACGCCCAACCCAGCTATATACAACATCTTGGAGGCCATCAAAAATTGCTGGGTCTACTTTCACTAGGAAACTTTTTAGCAGACAAAACAGCCACTTCTAACCCCCATGTTTAACTTTACAGGATGCATCTAATCTCCATGCCCTAATCATATAA
>NW_007781525.1:0-3006 GCF_000696425.1 Galeopterus variegatus
CTTGATGCTTTTATCTTGCTGCTTTTAAGATTCTCTCCTTGTCTTTGAGCTTACTAGCTTATCTATAATTTGTCTCAGAAATGATCTTTTTGGATTGAATCTATTTGGTGATCTTTGAGTCTCCTGGATCTGAAAGTACATTTCTCTCCTTATACCTGGGAAATTTCCCATTATTATTTCACTGAATGTCTTTTCTTTTCTCCTCCCCTTCTGGAAAACCCACGATTCAGATGTTTGTGCACTTAAGACTGTCTCCCAGCTGTTTTAGATTTTCTTCATTTTTTAAAATTCTTTTTTCCTATATATATATATTTTGCCCACCTGAGTTATTTCAGAAAGAACATTTTTGAGATCAGAAATTCTTTATTCTACTTGCTCTAATCTGCTGCTTAAGCTCCTACAAGGCAAAGGGTCAGATAGCTTCTCTGTGATACATAGTAGCAATTGATCAGTCATCCTTTTCTTACTGACAACCTTCGATTGTTAAAAGTTTCCAGAACTTTTCTTTGAGTTAGTAGCAAGACATATTGTCTAGAGCTACACCTGTCAGTGGTTGAAGACAGCAATTTTATATACATGCATATGCGTACATATATGCCTGAATGTATGTATATGTATATAGCAGCTTAACAAATCACCTTAACACATGACACCTTAAAATAACATACATGCATTATCTCTAAGTTTTTTTCTGAGGTCGCTCACCTGGCTATAGCTTAGTGGGGTCCTCTACTTCAAGGTCTCTTCCAGGCTACAATCAAGGTAGCAGCCAAGACTGTGGTCTCAGCACCAGGCTTGACTAAGGAAGGATCTGCTTCAAAACACATGTGTGGGGTTATTGGCAAGATTCAGTTGCTCACAGGATGTGGGACTGTGAGCCTCAGTTACTTGCTGTCTGTTGGTTGCAAACCAACCTTATTTCCCTTCCATGTGAGTCTTTCCAACATGACAGCCTACTTTATCAAAGCTAGAGAGAGAGAAAGAGAGTTTGCTACTAAGGCAGAAATCATTATCCTTTTGAACATAATTGAAAAAGTAACCATACTATTACCCTTTTCCTTATTTTGTTGGCTAGAATCAAGTTGCTCAACATGAGGAGATTATATGTGACTATAGATACTAGGAGATGGTGAACATTGGGTTGGGAGAGATATTTAGAAATCTGTCCATCACAGGATATTCTTTTATATCTATTATTTTAGTTGTATGTTTTTTATAACAACCCTTTATATTGATTATCATCACCCCCATTTAAGGATGAAGAGGATGAGATTCATAGAATCAAGTGATTTTTCCCAGGGTCACAACACCAATGAAAGACAGAATTTTGCTTCAAGTCCATACATACCTGACTCCAGAGCCTACTCCTTTTCCTATGTAAATACGCCCCATTTTCTGGTATGTGTTGGATGAATGACCAAGAAATGTTATCTGATTAAGGTTTTTGAATAAAACAGACAGGTTATATTTATCGAAAGCTCTGCCTCTCATATCCTTGGGTGTTTTTTTTTCTTTTGATGTGTGGCTGCAACAAACTTCTCTTACTAGAGAATTAAGAATGAAAGACATAAGCCCTGTGGGATTCAGGGTGGTATATTTCAAGAAATATTATGAATTACTAAAGAACAGGTACTGAAAAACTCTTTTCAAGGACCTATTTCAACAGGTGCTTGATTGAAGGCTAATGGATGCAAAGAATATATTGTCTGATCGGTTGAAGTAAATCATCAGGCATTCATAGATACTTCTTAGACCTAATTAAATTTAGTCAATATTTCTTCAGATCTACTTTGTGCCAAGCACTGTGTTGGTCATTACATATGCAAAATGAGTGAAAAACAACAAATCCTGCCCTCGAGAAACTAAATATAACAGCGAGATTAAGAAAAGGGACATTCACTAGCCCCTGAAGTAGTCCTCAGGAACACCTACCTTCTCCTGAGACTGTAATAGTTCCACTGGAAGCAGAGGAGGTCTGAAAAGAAGTATGCTTGTCTAATTGTAGGCCTCCTGGACAAAAGAGTTCTGATTAAGTTCTACCAACCTGCCTTCTCCTTCCCAGTCCAACTTGGGAAGCAATTTATGTTTTACCTTCTCTCTCCCACCCAGGAATTTAATGAAAATAGTGAAGATTTTTATATATTGGCATTACCAAAGACCTCCCAACGGACAAGGTAAAAACAAAGCCCCAACAAAATCTCTATAGGAATCCTAAAGTTATAGTCAAGCCTACATGAACTTCATATTATCTAAAGCTCTTGTGACCGTGATATGATGACTTAAAATAATACACATTTATTATCTCACAGTTGCTTCTGGGGCCGGTTATCTGGGTATGGCTTAGCTGTATCTTCTATTTCCAAGTCTCTTATAGGCTTCAATCAAGGTATATGTTAGGGCTGTGGTCTCAGCACCAGGTTCAGTGGGGCAAAAATTTCCCTCTAGTTTATTCATACGGTTGTTGGCAAGATTCGCTGATTGTGTTTGACAGGGGTCAATTGCAACTCCTTACTTAAAGAAAAATAAATGAATAAAAGGCCATATGGATTATCGCTATAGAAGTGCTCTTTAAAAAAAACAAACTATACAATGTTTACTATCTGAATTAGCAAGGATATATATGAGGAAAAAGGAAATATAAATGGAATAAAAGAAATGGTTTAAAAGCAATCCTTAATTCAAAGGCCTTATAAGGTTAGTTGTATCTTTTGACCTAAACAAATACTTCCACAACCACATCTGACATATTTCTTTATAAAAATACCCCTAATAGGACATTGAAAGCTAAATTAATGACATTCATCATAATTACATTGAGATGCCAGGATTAATTGGAAAATGTATTTGATGATGAAAAACAAAAACAACTATCAATTTGCCTCAGATTCTGTTTGAATTTAAATATGAGTTAATATATGAGAGCAAATAGGGAGAATAAAATTATGCATGTCATCTTTGTGTGTGTGAATGTTACAAGGACAGGTATAATTAAATGCACGTTTACTA
>NW_007781526.1:0-400 GCF_000696425.1 Galeopterus variegatus
ATAAAAATACCCCTACTATAAAGTCTTTGGATAACATTTTATATTGCCCTTTCACTTCTATTTCAGTTCCTAATTGTATGCGCGAGGGGCTGGGAGTTATTCTGGGTTAGCAGTTTGTACCGATGCAAGAATAAAGAACTATCCTCCTACGCACCCTCTCCCCTGCCCCTACAGATCAGCTCATTTAATGATGTAGTTTTTACTGCACTGAATGGGTTATAAGCCATTCTTTCTTATTAGGTATGAGAGTGATCAGAATACCAGAAATTATAGAAAATACCCAAATATTATCATTAGTTTCTACTTCTATCCTTGCTGTAATCTTAGACCAGATTTTCCATAAAATATTTCAATAAAAATTTCTATAAAATGGCAACTTGGCAGTTTTTTCAGGTTGCTT
>NW_007781526.1:2200-3006 GCF_000696425.1 Galeopterus variegatus
GATTGTGTAACTGTGGGCACTTGCCTTTTCAGGACTTCACTGTCTGAAGGGTGGACTCTCTAGACCCTGGTGTACATTGTTACGATATCAGTCCTCTATCATTCTATTTTCCTTCTATTTATATCCCTTTCCTAATGGCAAAGGTCAAAAATGCTTTTGTGTCTCAGTGTTCAATGAAAATATTGAATGAGATCCATTTCTTTAAACCCATATAGAAGTGGACAAATATAATAAAGAAGGGAACAGCATCAGGTTCAAAGATACGAGAGTATTACAACAAATTGATGAAAAGATTTGTATTGCCTTGTAATTCTATTTTTCCATGAACATTTTGAATGTACCCTCCTGTGTAACTAAGACATTGAAGGAGATGCAGGGAATTTTGCATGAATAGAAACTAAGCTATCATTATTATCATGATCTATAAGATCTTACTGTTACAAGTGTTAACCGTCATTACTATTGTGATTGTTATTAACATGGCCTACAAGTCTCTCCCTGTATCTTTATTCTCATCTGAACTAGCAAGTTGTCAAGCCCATCATGCAATAAAACAATATACTAAAGGTTTTATTCACATCACTTGTGGTAGACTAGATCATCGTTCATCAAATATTCACTCTCTTAGGGGCCAGCCCGTGGCTCACTCGGGAGAGTGTGGGGCTGATAACACCAAGGCCATGGGTTTGGATCCTATGTAGGGATGGCCGGTTAGCTCACTTGGGCGAGCGTGGTGCTGACAACACCAAGTCAAGGGTAAAAATCCCCTTACTGGTCATCTTTAAAAAAAAAAAAAAAAAAAAAAT
>NW_007781527.1:0-1284 GCF_000696425.1 Galeopterus variegatus
GGAAATACTTAGACAATTACATGACAATCAGGGAAGAGTAAAAGGCAGTAAGGTTTCTACATGTTATTCAAACTCATAAGTTGTCAACATGTGATAAATCATGTCTGCATAACATACTGGAAGAAACCCTCGAAAGGCTACGCAAGGTGATACACTCAAAACACTGTAGATAAATCAAGATCAAATTCTAAATGTTGAGGTAACTTACAGGAAAGCAGGAAAAAGAAAACAAGACATGAAAAAACAGCAAACAGGAAAAAAAATAAAATGGAGTAGTTACATCTCATATATTAATAACTATATTAAATCACAGAATATTGACAGAATATACCAATTAAAAAACAGAAGTTGGCAGAGTGGATAAAAAATAAAACATGACCCAACTATGTTCTGTCTACAAGCAAGTCACTATAAATATGATGATGTTTGTAGGTTGCCATGAATTTCATGGAAGCTTTATTTGTAATAGCCAAAAACTGGAAACAATCAAAATGCTCTTCAATGACTAAATGATTAAAGAAACCGTGGTACACCCATACCCTGGAACTCAGCAATACAAGGGAGCAAACTATTGATGCAGCAGCAATTCGAATCCTCGAGGGCACTGCATTGTGTGGAAAAAAAAAAAAAAAGCCAATTTCAAAAAGTATATTTTTGTGTTTAAATGAAGAGGTTTACTTCTGCCTTAAGTAAGAGAGGAGAATTTATACTCATTCATCCCTCCAAGGCCAAGAAGAAAGTTATTCTGGGATTCTATGAGGCCAGGATAATGCCAAAAGAATCAAACATGTGTCAGAGTCAGCTGAGATAACCCGCTGAATTCCTCATGCTTTCTCTGTAGTGGGTCTGTGAAGAGCACCCTGTTTGCTGTGTAGCTTAGATCCCTGTACCAGATAGGAATGCCCAGCCCGACCTTTTCCCCAGTACTGTATAGATTCTGGATTGGGGTGGGGGTGAAAGGACAGATGGCACTCTCTGCATCTGGGACACAGCCAGTAGTGAGAACTGATGAACAAAATATACGAAAACTACAGACACAACTCCACTGAAATGGAGATTAAGACTGAATTTTTTTCTCCGTAGACATGACCTGGTCACCATGTATTTAAAAAGTTAATTAGATATTTATTGCAAGAGCCTTTTCCATAAAAATACACCTGACATTACTGTAGACTTTCCCAGTTTAACGCAGCACTTTTACTTGAAGTATTACAACTTCCCCACCTATAGTAAGGAGTGCCAGCCATTCTACTTTTACTGTACTGATTAGGGAAACTGATTCAA
>NW_007781527.1:1858-3006 GCF_000696425.1 Galeopterus variegatus
TAATCTCTGACTAGTACTGCGATGCAGATATTTTATTGTGTTCCTGTTGAACCACAGAGGTGGTGAGTGTGAAAATCCATGGCACTGACCTGCCTTGTCTGGAAGCTCTAGCAGGTCCCGGTTTCCCAGGGAGTCCATCCAGGGGAAAGTCGGCTCTGATTTGTTTCATGTGGTGATGACTTTTCTTCATTTCTCCCTTCTTCAGGGTCTATAGTCTCCATTTTTTTTTCACTTGTTTTCTTTCTAAACTACCCACTACGTGTGTCTCTTTTCTAAATCTTTTCCACAGCCTTTGACTGAATCTTTAGTGTTGACTCAGCATACGAAATAAAGTCAAAGCAGTGTTGAGTATTGTCAATTAATTAGTTCGTTTCAGGCAAAACATTCATTTGAATGGGTAAAATGTGCTAGCCACCATACTGGGTGACAGGCAAACATGGAGGAGCAGACACAGTCATTTCCTTGATCACACAGTCTATTCGGGAAGCGGGGCGGGCGGGCGTCCTCTGCTCTGCCTGCGGCCTGTCCTCACCAGCGGGGGAGTCTGCAGATGGGAGCGGGTGGGAGACGTGAGAAAGAAAAGGGTTTACCTGGACAGAGGAGAAGTGAGATGGGGACCAGCACGGACGCGATACGTGAGGCCGAAGTGAGATGGGGACCAGCACGGACGCGATACGTGAGGCCGCAAACTGTGTCCTTGGAAGAGTATGCAAAAGACAAGATATCAAACAGGAGAGAGTTACTTTGTCACTTGAAAGGTGCCTACTGGATTCAGGTGTTTTGACGTTATTTTGAACTGTGATAAGAAGTTTCGTGGAAACATTGCTAACGACATTATATAGACATTAAAAGTAAGAGTAACATCACATTAAGTATGCGACTCGGGGGGGGGGTCAGGTGACAGCCACGTTGGGGGAGGGGTGTGGTTGTTCCGTGCCGCGTCCTTCCGCACCGTGACCGCTGTCCCCGCGCAGGCATCACCACGGTCCTGACCATGACCACTCTCAGCACCATAGCCAGGAAGTCCTTGCCACGCGTGTCCTACGTGACGGCCATGGACCTGTTCGTCACCGTGTGTTTCCTGTTCGTCTTCGCCGCGCTGATGGAGTACGCCGCCCTCAACTACTACTCCAGCTGCAGGAAGCCGG
>NW_007781528.1:0-1117 GCF_000696425.1 Galeopterus variegatus
AAGTATCACAGCATTTTAACATAACATGCACCAGGTGAGAAATTTTAATAGAATGTCTATGTGTACTACAGCTATAGTTCTTATAAATTAAATTATTCAATTCAAAATAATAAGAATTTGAACTAATAATGATGATGAGAATAATCACAGGCATTAAAATTCATCTACATTAATGAGCGTAGCTTTATTAATTAAAATGTATACATTTTTTGTACAGCACCATGTAAATGTTGTAATAAATCAAAAAACACTTTTGTATAAATAATATATAGATATACACCTATGTATGTTTGTATATATGTGTCTATGTGCTTGTGTTTGAATATACTTCCATATATTTATATCTTCGTATTCTGTTTTGAAGTTACCATTACAGTTTTTTTGCCCATTTTACTATTTGCCAACCTGAATTTTTCTCACTTTATTATAGAAATTTCAAAAACATATTTATAAACTGTAGTCCTAAGTTACACATGGGTTCTTAGGATACCAGCAATGAGAATGGAATTTAGTAGTCTGCAAATGACTGTAGGAGGCAGACTTAGGATGAAGATGGAGGGCTCCCTGGTCAGAGAAGCCATAGGTGATGGAATGTATTAACAAATAAATTAAAATCTGGATGGTAACTTCTGTCCCCCACTTCTCAAGTTTTCCCTACATTGAATGGGCAGACCAATTACTGAACATTTTGCCTGAAGCTTAACACTCTCCTTTACCTCCCAACATATCTGTTATGGTATGGGTTGAATTGTGTACCCCAAAATGATATGTTGAAGTTCTTATCCCTAGTACTTGGGATAAGTACTTCCCCTTATTTGGGAATTGGGTCTTCGTAGATGTAAATAAGATGCCAGTTAAAATGAGGTCATACTGGAGTAACATGGGCCCTAAATCCAATATGACTGGTGTTCCTGTGAGAAGAGAAGAGACAGACATGCAGGAGGGAAAACAATGTGAAGACAGAGACACACGGGGGGATGCCATGGGATGATGGAGGCAGATACTGGGGAGACGTGTTTATAAGCCAAGAGTTGCCAGTAACCATGGGGGAATGAAATGGGATGATGGAGGCAGATACTGGGGAGACGTGTTTATAAGCCAAGAGTTGCCAGTAACC
>NW_007781528.1:2798-3006 GCF_000696425.1 Galeopterus variegatus
TAGTATATTCATTTGTGTAAGTCCAGCTTCATTTCTTCTTTGGTGATTTATTCTATCCAAAGAATACTCATTAACCTGTCAGGAGACAGTTTATCACAACTTATTTTATAAAATTACCTTTAGAATTCATATCTTATTTATTTTAAGTGGTCTTTAAATTAATTTTATTTGGTATTTTGACCAATTTTAAATATTTAAATTTTTCATC
>NW_007781529.1:0-940 GCF_000696425.1 Galeopterus variegatus
TGGGACAAAATCCATCCAAGTCACCACTCGATAACTCAAGTAACAGTGTGTTAAGTTGACAGATCACTAGTCTATGGGGGAAGAAAGGAGAGTGACAGATGACTGGGGTGATCAGAGAAGGCAAGGTGGTGCCTGGGCTGGGCTTTGGAGAATTTGGATAAATGGAGACGGGCAAAGATGGTGTTCAAGGCTGTGGTAAGAGAGAGTCTGCGGAGAGCGAAGCGTGGCAGGAGCACATGCTACAGGCAGGCAAACAGTGAAACCCGACAGGCAGGTGGAGAGAGCTGTGCCAACCAGGTGAAGGTGTGTTCACCTTGTTCCCCAGCTGAGGCCATCTGGTTGGTAATGAGAAGTCTTGGATGGCTTGAAGCAGAAGAGTGACAATCAAAACAGAATTGTGCTGGAGTAGCTGGCTGTGGTCCATGTGATGACACAGAAAAAGGGAGAGTCCAGCAATCCAAAGCCCATCTCTGCTCCAGCCCAGCCACAGACTCAAGTTTGCAACTCTCTGACAAAGGCCGTATATTGGAGTTATCTGGTGAGCCCCAAATACAGTCCAGAAACCCCAGCAAGACGTAATTTACAAGGTCTGAAGTTAGGACTTCAACACTGGGGGTTTTCAATAGGAAGGAATTCCCTCCCTGCTTTCTCAGTATACATACTTATTAAATCACTGTGATCATCTTAGTGAAGAAAACTATTTAGTTCTCCAAGTGCTGCTTGATTTGCGGTAACAACAATGCAGTGTTGTACAAGTAAAACGTACACAGGTATGAAGGTGTGTACGTTCTCTTCCACTCCCAAGTCAACATACGAGGGCACTTTAAAACGTTCATGAAAAACATAGAATTAAAAGATAATATGAATCTTTCCATGAACTTTCTTTTTTTTTTTTTCCTTTTTGTCTTTTTTTTTTCGTGTCTGGCAACGGATCGCAACC
>NW_007781529.1:1571-3006 GCF_000696425.1 Galeopterus variegatus
GAAAAAGGGAGAGTCCAGCAATCCAAAGCCCATCTCTGCTCCAGCCCAGCCACAGACTCAACTTTGCAACTCTCTGACAAAGGCCATATATTGGAGTTATCTGGTGAGCCCCAAATACAGTCCAGAAACCCCAGCAAGACGTAATTTACAAGGTCTGAAGTTAGGACTTCAACACTGGGGGGTTTCAATAGGAAGGAATTCCCTCCCTGCTTTCTCAGTATACATACTTATTAAATCACTGTGATCATCTTAGCGAAGAAAACTATTTAGTTCTCCAAGTGCTGCTTGATTTGTGGTAACAACAATACAGTGTTGTACAAGTAAAACGTGCACAGGTATGAAGGTGTGTATGTTCTCTTCCACTCCCAAGTCAACATACGAGGGCACTTTAAAAAGTTCGTGAAAAACATAGAATTAAAAGATAATATGAATCTTTCCATGAACTTTCTGAACCCTCATATAATCCAGGACTCCTCAAGCATAACCTTGTGGATCCTCCAGGGAGCCCAGTTAGTACTGTTATTCTTGGTGATCCCTGGGCGCCAACTGGACAGTAAATGTAAATGAGGCACCAAACTCTCAGTCATAAGGTGGCCATCCAGATGGTCCGAAACATGTTTGAAATAATTTTTAAAATTATTACTAAAATAAAACTACAACATTTAAAATACCCATAGAGAACTCACAGAGAAACAGATAATATCTAGGGCTTAGTTTGAGGGACATAATCTTTACCCTATGTAGAAAACCATCTACTGGGGCCGGCCCGTGGCTCACTTGGGAGAGTGTTGGTGCTGATAACACCAAAGCCATGGGTTCAGATCCCTATATAGGGATGGCCGGTTGGCTCACTTGGGAGAGCATGGTGCTGACAACACCAAGTCAAGGGTTAAGATCCCCTTACCGGTCATCTTTTAAAAAAGAAAAAGAAAAAAAAAAAAAAGAAAAGAAAACCATCTACAGTAGCCTCCAAACAACGGGTCCCCCTTCTCAACTACACTCCCCACAAGACTCATGACCGTCACAAAGGCCTTTCCAGCCCAAGTCCATCCAAATCCAGTTACTGCAGTCGGTCCCAGGGGCAGCTTTTATTTGGCCACCCTTGATTTTCCAGATGTTCATCATGCACTTGTAACTATTTGGGGCTGAGATTCATGACAGAGGTAAGTGTGCTCCTAGGAGAAATGTTTAGCAAGCAGATTCACTAATTACAGGAAAGAGCTATGTGTCTTAATTCCCAGTAATGAGCTGTTACCCCTTAGCAAAAAAGGTAGATTCTCAGATACTTGTGAGATACACAACTAAGGCAAGCCTGAGCTGTAAGAAGGCAGGCCTGGGAGGGATTCTGTGCGGAGGAAGCCCACAGCAGACTCCAGTGAGCAGGGCGGTGCAGAGACCTCAGAACTCAAGGACAGAGATGATCGGTGGAAAGGGG
>NW_007781530.1:0-581 GCF_000696425.1 Galeopterus variegatus
CGTGGCAGCCATGGTTATGGTGGTGGCTGTAGTGGGCCATCCACATGGAGGTGATGTTTTTGGCATGCTCCTTGGTGTTGGTGGTTTACCTGGTTGTGGGGAGTGTCTGGTCCCCAGCTCCATACCTCAGGTCCCTGGGCAGGCCTTAAGGCACTGGTGCAGTGTGCCTGGTTCTGGGAGGGGGGTCCAGTCCCCAGATCCATACCACAGGTCCCTGGGTGGCCACTGAGGCACTGGTACAGTGTGCCTGGTTGTAGGAGGGGGTTCCAGTCCCCTTCTCCATGCCTTGGGTCTCAGGGTGGACCCCCAGGTGCAGGCACGGTGTGCCTTGTTGTGGGATTGGGGTCCAGTCCTCTTCTCCATGCCTTGGGTCCCTGGGCAGGCCCTGAGGCACTGGCAGTATGCCTGGATGTGGAAGTGGGTTCTGGTCCCCAGCTCCAAGCCTTGTGTCCTCTGGTGGGCCCCAAGGCACTGGTGGTATGCTTGGTCTGGAACTAAGTTTTTGTTCTTTGTTTACTTCTTAAATGTGGGAACTTCTTGTGGGAACCAATACTTGAGCTCTGTGGTTGAGCTAAATTGCT
>NW_007781530.1:2691-3006 GCF_000696425.1 Galeopterus variegatus
ACTATATAGCTATAACTTTGTACCCTTTGGCCAACGTCTTTCCATCCCCATCTCTGAAAACAACCTTTCTACTCTGTTTCTATGAATTCAACTTTTTTGGAATCTAGATACAAAGGACGCAATATTTTGTTTCTGTGCCTGGCTTATTTCACTTAACCTAAAGTCCTTGTTAATTCATGTTGTCACACATAGCAGAGTCTCATTCTTTTTTAAGGCTGAACAATATTCTTACATATGTATACCACAATTTTTTGATGTATTCCACCTATATAGCCACCCTGTTCTCTTTTGGTTTCTATTTGCATGGAATATCTT
>NW_007781531.1:0-322 GCF_000696425.1 Galeopterus variegatus
TATTCTCTGTCTTTTTGATTACAGCCAGTCTAATTGGGATGGTATGATATCTCAATGTGGTTTTAATTCACCATTCCCTGATGACTACTGATGTTGAGCATTTTTGCATGTACCTCTTGGCCATTTGTATGTCTTCCTTTGAAAAACATCTGTTCAACAACTTCAACCATTTTTGAACTAGGTTGTTGTTTTACTGTTAGTTTGAGTTCCTTGTATATTATGGATATTAATTCCTTGTGAGATGCATAGTTAGCAAAAATTTTCCCTCACTGTTTAGGTTGTTGTTTCACTCTGTTGATTGTTTCCTTCACTATACAGAATC
>NW_007781531.1:2152-3006 GCF_000696425.1 Galeopterus variegatus
CTCTCTCTCTCTCTCTCTCTCTCTCTCTCTCTCTCTCTCTCTCTCTCTCTCTCTCTGTCAACCTGGCTAATGGTTTGTGCATTTTATTTGTCTTCTGGAAAAACCAACTTCCCATTTCATTGATCTGTTAGCAATCAGGATACATTATCTGTGTACTACTGGAAAACATTAATTTGTGCGTTCTTTCTGCGTCTTTTTTGTTGTTGGTCAACCTAGCTAAAGTTGTCAATTTTGTTAATCTTTCCAGAGAACCAACTTCTGCTTTCATTGATTTTATTTACTGGTTTTCCATTCTATTTCATTTATATCCAGTCTAATATATATTATTTCATTCCATCTACTTGCTTTGGGTTTAGTTTGCTTTTCTTTCAAAGTGCATATTTCGCAATAAAATGCCAAAAAAACTGATACAAATATAGGGGAATATAGCTTTTCTATGACAAAAAGAAGTGACCCTAAACTTTGGCATTTAATTCAGACACCAAGTTCATTCTCCACAAAGACTTTTCAGTGGAGAGGGTAAGTAACATACTGGAAATTATAACAATGTATTATTTTTTTATTGTAATTTTGCCAGATTTTCAGAGCACTTGTAATTGGAAATTTTTTTTCTGATTTTTGAATTACCAACCATGTGATTTTTTAAAATTTTTTAATTTTTTAATTTTCTACCGGTAAGGGGATTGCAACCCTTGCCTTGGTGCTCCCTGCACCACGCCAGCCAGCGAACACACCGCCCATCCCTATATAGGATCCAAACCTGCGGCCTGGTGCTCCCAGCGCCTCACTCTCCGGAGTGAGCCATGGGGCCGGCCCCCAACCATGTGATTTTAAAGGAAATCCCTGCCGAACCA
>NW_007781532.1:0-410 GCF_000696425.1 Galeopterus variegatus
GAACATGGGAGTGCAGGTGTCCCTTCGACATGATGATTTCCATTCCTTTGGGTATATATCCGGAAGGGGGATTGCTGGATCATATGGAAGATCTGTCTGTTGTTGTCTGAGAAACCTCCATACTGTTTTCCACAATGGCTGTGCTAATTTAAAATCTCACCAACAATGTAGAAGAAATATCACATGTTCTCACTCATAACTGATTGCTAGGAAGAAAGGGAGGTCGGGGGGAGGGAAGGAGGGAAGAAGGAAGGACTGAAGGAAAGAAAGAAATAAATGACTACAACAATAAGTTGAACTTTCATAAGGAGAGAACAAACCTAAGAGACGGGGGGAGGGAGGGAGGGGGTTGGGAAGTGATAGGTCAGGTAAAGGGCATAAAGAAATATCACGATTTGTAAGAATGAATA
>NW_007781532.1:2220-3005 GCF_000696425.1 Galeopterus variegatus
GGTGAGCGCCTGAGCCAATGTTGGCTACTCAGCTCAAACCTCCTGAATTTACAAACTAAGCAGAGGTATTGACATGAAGGGCTATTAGAACTGAATTATCTGAAAATAGCCTTTTAAAGGAATTATATTTCTGTAATTGTTTTCAAATCAGTTTTACCATCCTGGCTCTACATTTTTGGAATCTTCGTCAAGTTCTTCATCTGAAAAATGGGGATAAAAATGGTACCTATAAGTAGAAACATTTTTAAACTTGAAAAAATTAATGTATGTTAATCTCTTAGCACAATTCCTGACATTTTGCAAATGATCATTAATATAAATTATTATTATTAGTAGTAGTAGTAGTAATACTAACTGTATTACAGAACATCTATTGATCAAACAGCTGTCGTGGACTAAGTAGCGTGCTAGACACTGTGGAACTTACAAACATAAATTCAAAGCTTAATGAGATTCCAGTCTGGTGGAAGGGATAATTAATGTATGTTAATTATACACACTATATTTTATAGTCACTTTGGACAAATAGACTGAATATTCTAGTTCCTATAGCTATAATGTTTCATTGTATTATTGTGTATTAATAAATAAGATGGTTATAAACATATATGCATACACACACATTTATAGAGGGTCTGCAAAAAGTTCATAGAAAGGTTTGTATTATCTTTTAATTTCATTTTTTCAAGAACTTTTTGAAGTACTCTTGTATGTATATAATGTATGTGTGTGTGAGACAGGCCAAGATAAAGAAAAGAGGAGACAATTTTTTAAACAGTTTGAAA
>NW_007781533.1:0-741 GCF_000696425.1 Galeopterus variegatus
AAAAAAAAATACATTTCATTGAAGGAAAATAAAATTACAACATATTAAAATGTGTGTGACATACCTAAACCAGTGCTGAGAGGGAAACTTATAGCACTAAATGCTTGCATTAGAAAAAAGGAAAAGTCTCAAATCGATAATCTAAGATCCTACCTTAAGAAATTAGAAAAATAAGAGCAGAATAAACCCAAAGCAAGCAAAAAGGAAGAAATTATAAAAAGCAGAAATGAATGAAGTAGAAAACAGAAAAACAATAGGGAAACATCAATGCAACCAAAAAGCTGGTTCTTTGAAAAGATCAATACAATTGACAAATCTTTTAGTAAGACTGACAAAGAAAAGAGATGATACAAATTACAAAATTTAGGAATAAAACAGGGGAAACCACTTCAGACCCTGAAGACTTCAAAAAGATAATGAGGGAATACTAGGATCACATGTATACATATAAATTCACAAACTTAGATGAAATGAATCAACTTCTCAAAAAAACAAAACACCACAACTCACCCATATGAAATAGATAATTTGAATAGCCCTATAACTATTAAGGAAATTTGTAATTTAAAAACTCACACAGAAGAAATCTCCAGGCCCAGATGTTTTCACTGGAGAATTCTACCAAACATGTGAAGAAATATTAACATCGATTCCACTCAAACTCTTCCAGGAAATAGAAATGGAAGCAACACTTCTCATTTCACTTTATGTGGCATTACCCAGACACCAAAACCAGGCAAA
>NW_007781533.1:2158-3005 GCF_000696425.1 Galeopterus variegatus
ATTTCTTCAGAGAATATATACAAATGGCCAATAAGTATATGGAAAAAACACTCAATTTCATAAGTAAGCGACATACAAATTGATGGTGATATTTATGGTATGTAAATTGTATCTCAATTAAAAATTAAAAACTCAATTGTATTTATGGAACAAAAGAAACAGAATATGAGGGGTTTTTTTAAAGTTTATGGAAGGATTTATATTATTTTTTAATTCAATTTTTCCAAGAACTTTTTGAAGTACTCTTGTATAGACCCCAGAAATAGTCCCATAGAAATGTGGCCAACCAAGGTGCAAAAGCAATTCAATGGAGGAAGAATAGTCTTCAACAAATGGTGCTGCACACCTGGCTAGTCCCAGTGGACCCAGGATCCAGGCTCACCCTCACAGACTAAGGCTATGCACTCACTTCAGTGCCAAGCTGGCTCCCATGGCCCCAGGACCCAGGTCTGTCTCCACAGACTCAGGCTCAAACCCTGTCTTTATAGTCCCAGGCACCAGGCTTGCCCCAGTGGACCCCAGTCTCCCCCAGTGCCAGGCCATCTCCCACAGACTCAGGACCAGGCCCATCCCTGTGTACTCAAGTACCAGATCTGCCTTAGTGCCAGGCTGTCCCCTGCAGCCTCAGGCTCAAGGCTTACCCCAACTGCAGGCTGGCCCTTCAGGATCCAGACTCCAGGCCTATTCCTGCAGGCCCAGGCTCAAGGGCAGCCCATGTGGAGCCAAGCTCCAGGCTTATTCCAGTGGATCCAGGTGCCAGGCCTACCTTCTCTTGACCCACACACCAGGCCAGCCTGCCAGAGGACTCCAGCAGCAAGTCCACCTATGGACCCTGCCAGAATCACTG
>NW_007781534.1:0-1113 GCF_000696425.1 Galeopterus variegatus
AAATCCTAGCTGGTTCTACTGGCTTCTCAGCATGTAAATGGAAACCCTCCAACTGACTAAACTCGTGATGACATGAGCTTCAGAGAGTTTAACGTAAGCAAAGACAACCTCATTTAGACAAGCGAAAAGCAGTTGGTGAGAAAGTGTAGGAGGCGAAGATTACCTGACATGAGAAGATTTATACCTGTGAGAACATGAAGGCTCAGGTGTACGTGCTGAGGTAGTGACATGATCATAGTGATGAAGGCTAGGACTTTAAAGAGTTCAGGTCAAGTGGAAAGACAGAGAGAACAACAGAGAGAGACAAATAGAGGGTGGGATATGGGGCACAAAGAGAGTGATACAGGGACTAGCGACTTAAGCAAGGAATGCCTACAGCCCACAGAGTGCCACCGTTGTTCTTCCGTGCAGGTGGCCAAATGTCACCCAGCAGAAATAGTTACCAGTTCAATCTTAAATGCAAAGCTATGGGTAGAGGTGGAACAGAGGGGGGGAAAAGTCACAATAAACAGAAGTAATATTTTCAGTGACATTTCAAACGTAAAGGAGACTATAAGAACATTCATGTACCCTATGACAGGTGCTTATAGGCAGTAATGTTATTTTTTTCCATCTAAACACTACTTAGATTGGTACTTTTTTTTTAAAAGGTAACCCGGGGCCAGAAGCTTACACTGGTTGCTTACTCTCTTATCCGATGCCAGTTACCTTATGTGATACGTAATGTCTCATTTGGATCCTGATTTTATTTTTTATTTTGAGACTGCCTCGATAGAAACCCCTGTGATAGCATAGGGGTATGAAGTTCTGGCCTGTCTCAATGGTTCTGGGTTTTTTGCTCTTACTCCTTTTACCGTCAGCAGGACAAGTGTAGTGATGACAGGAGAAACATGCACCTCTTTTCTATTACTTTATTACTATTCATAATCATTCTGTATGAGACTCAGAATCAAAAACCCAATTACCTGACAGTCTCTTTTTGAGTCCCGTGCTTCTGCATCCAATCTCCTTTTATTATGCTATTTCTGTCTTTTCTTCCATCTTTGAGGATGGGTAGACTGGTCAACATCCTAGATGCCAGCCACAGAGGACACAGGAGTCTGGAGGGCGAGA
>NW_007781534.1:2572-3005 GCF_000696425.1 Galeopterus variegatus
ATGAGGGGGCTTTTTTCTACAGAATGAAACACTCATATAAGACTCAGATCTATACTTTCAGGAAAGTCTTTGAATATAAAATGATTCAGGGCTTAGTGCGAGAGTCTTATATCTCTGATTTATATTCAAGCTGTATGAGTTTGCTAATCCCATAATTTGAGCAAGATTCTTAAACTCTTAGGATCTCAGTTTCCTCATCCCCAAAATCTTGATAATAATAACACTTTGCTATAGCTTTATTGTGATAAGTAAATAAGGTAAGGTATATGTAACACACTAGCATAGTGTCAGGCTCTTATTAAGTACTCAATTAAATGACGACTGTTTTTGTAATGTGTGTGTGTTTATATGTGTGCTTATATGTGTGTTTAAACACATGTGTTTATCTACCAGGAACAGTTCTTAGCTCAAGTCCCATGGTGCTGAATTAGCC
>NW_007781535.1:0-480 GCF_000696425.1 Galeopterus variegatus
CATCGGTATGGTATACTTTATCAAAGGTAGAACATTTGCATAATTTGTGGAACCCTCTCTTGTTCTTCTGAATCTAATAATCTCTTATGTTAAACTCATGTTAGCAATTCCAAGCACTTTATTCAACTTCAGTTGTATGACTATAAAACAATATTTCTAAGAAATGTTTTTCAAAAATTGTGGTAAATTAACATACTGATTTAGTTTAGGATAACTTAGCTACTGGTGTTCCTTAGAAAATGCCATTTACTTGCAGATTGCCCTGTGTTGTCTATTTCTTCCTAATCAAGGAAAAACTAAATTTCCCCTACACAGACGCCTTCCCTTTTAGGTATCAGTTTACTTTTCTTGTCCATAGCCATGGTATGCTTTTCATGCCTTTGTTTTGAAAAGAGATTTGAAAAGTTCATTAAAAAAAAAAGTGTTGTCACTGGTAGAAGATTCTGGTTGAGCCTTCAGAGGTTATAACAATGAAATTGT
>NW_007781535.1:2268-3005 GCF_000696425.1 Galeopterus variegatus
GCAGTTTCTTGCAGTTTTCTGTGCAAGCTAACTTCACATGGTCATGTTCAGGCTAAGATATAGTGCTTTTTTGAACCATCTAGGTTATTTTACTCTGTAATGTATACAGCTGATTATCATTATTTTTAGTCGTTATGTTCTGTAAAGTTACCACAAACACTGAAAACCATTACACCTAGGGGAAATAGTCATGCGGTACATAATGATGTTTCGGTCAAATGATAGCATATATGAGTGGTCCTGTAACATAATGGCTATAGTATATAGCCTAGGGGTGTAGTAGGCTATACCCTCTAGATTTGTGTAAGTACATTCAATGATGTTCACACAATGACGAAATTGTCAAATGAAGCATTTCTCAGAACATATCCCTGTAGTTCAGCTACGCATGACTGTACTGGGTTAGGTTCCTACAAGCCACTGGTCACATCTTAGTCACCTGATCAGTAGTAACCTGTGTTATGTGTATTTCTACTTAAAGACAGCTTAATTTTATATGTGTATATATACATATATATATGTATTATACACATACATATATATATATTTTTTTTGGGGGGGGGGCTGGCCTTTACAGGGATCGAACCCTAGAACTTAGCGTTTCTCAGCACCTCACTCTAACCAGCTGAACTAAACGGCCAGCCAATTATATATTGTTGATTCATTGATGTAGAATTCAGCCAATAACACTATGCTTGAACATATTTTCTCCATAAGGTGCATCACAGCCATCTTCT
>NW_007781536.1:0-839 GCF_000696425.1 Galeopterus variegatus
AATAACAAATGCTGGTGAGGATGCAGAGAAAAAGGAACTCTCCTACACTGTTGATAGGGATAAAAATTGGTACAGCCACTGTGGAAAACAGTATGAAGTTTCCTCAGAGAACTAAAAATAGGTTTACCCTATGACCCAACAATCTCACTATTAGGTATACACCCAAAGAAAAAGTCAATACATCAAAAAGACACTGGCACTCCCAATATATTACAACATTATTCACAATAGCCAAGAGATGGAATCAACCTAAATGCCTGTCAATGAATGAAATGATTTAAAAACTGTGTTATATACACACAATGGAATACTATTCTGCTATTAAAATAATTGATATCCTGTTACTCACAGCAACATAGATGGAACAGCAGAACATTATATTCAGTGATGTAAGCTAGGAGCAGAAAAAGAAATACCACATAATATCACTCACATGTGGAATCTAAAAACAAAAACAAACAAACAAACAAAAAAACCCCAAAACCAATGTGGTTATCTTCTAAGTAGAGAATAGAATAATGGTTACCACAGGCCAGGAAGGGCGGGGAGAGTGGGGAGAGGGAAAGTGGTAGATTAACAGGTATAAAGCTATGCTATCTATTCTAAGTAAATCAATGTATAATATATTCATGTTTTGAAACAACACACTTTACCACACAAACATCTACAAACAAATGTTAAAATTTAAAAAGAGATGATGCTACATTGCTGGATGATTCCACGTGTACATATGTATACAAATATAGGCAAAACTAACCTATGGTGATAGAAATCAGACTATTTGTCTCCGTTGGAGGTAATGACTGGGAAGGAACATGAAGGTGGATTCTACCTGCTTG
>NW_007781536.1:2232-3005 GCF_000696425.1 Galeopterus variegatus
TCATTATTGAATAGGCAGATTTTTTTTCTCTTAATGACATATACACGTACAACTTTCAGTAAGCATGATCTAAGGTTTGATGTAAAACTATACATTGTGAACAATATCTAACAAATATTTACCATGTACTATTTTATTCTAGGTAACCTGCTGGGCAGGACAAACAGTAGTGCTGAAGAGAGGGAAAAGTCCTGCCTTCAAAGTGCTATATATACAGTGTGACAAACAAACTGATTACATTAGATAATACATGAGCATAAACATCTCTATTAAGATATGCTCCTTTAGGGCTTTAATGATTCTCTCTGAGGCTTAGAAGGTAATAAGCGTCCATATAGTGGGTAGGGATGTATAAGGCAAATCCTGGAGCTCAGTCAAAGCTGATATTTTTATAGAATCTCAGTATACAAAGCTGATTGGTGGAGAAGAAATTGTGTTAGTTTGTGTGACCAAGGCATAATGAGATGAGCAAGAGTTTACTGGGGGAAGGAAGGAGGTTTGGATAGGAAGAATATCAGATTGCAGTGCAGTTCTAGGAAAGTTCATTCAGTCGGATAGGGAATCCTTGAGCCACTGTTCCTCATTCGAGGGGGCCTGCCTCTTGTAGGAGTGAGTTAGCACAGGCATACCCACCATGCTCAGTGACTGTCTAGCAGGAGATGGTGAATACAGAATGGTAGCACCTGGGATATCTGTCAATCATGATCCTCAAGGTAAGAAATCTAAAAAGCACATTTTCACTGCCACTCCATGAATCTGATTGCATGACTCTT
>NW_007781537.1:0-1049 GCF_000696425.1 Galeopterus variegatus
ACCCCAAATTGAATACATCCATTTGCTATCACCATAAACAACATTTCCAGCACCCCAGAAGTCCACCTCTTACCCCCTCTCAATGATTTCTCCTCCTCCCAACTATCTTAACTTCTGTCAGCATGGCTTAGTTTTGCTTGTTTTTGTTTTTTATATAAATGGAATAATATGGAATGTACTCTTTAGGTGACTGTTTTCTTTCACTCAACATGATGCTTGTGAGATTCATCTACAGTGTTGTGTTTACGTTGTTCATTTTTATTGCTGTGTGATATCATGTGACTATAGCACGATCCTTTATCCATTTTACTGTAGGCATTTGGGTTGTTTCGTTTTGGGGGCTATTATAAGTAGTGTTGCCATTAATGTTGTCGTATATGCCTTTTGGTGAAATATGAGGGTACTTCAAAAAGTTTGTGGAAGAATGGAGTTAAAAGATAATAGGAGTCTTTCCGTAAATTTTTTGAAGACCCTTTGTATGTTGAGACCTACAGGTCTCTTGGGTATATACAAAGGGTTATAATTGCTGGATCATAGGTTATGTGTATGTTGGGCTTTTGTAGATGCTGCCACACAGTTTTACAAAGTGGTTGTCATATTCATACTCCTACCAGCATGGTGATCCTAGCTATCACTTTGAATGCTTCCCATATGTCCTGGACTAGGCACTATATTATTTAATTTTCACAGCAGCCCATTTTCAGATGAGAATACTGAGGCTGAGAGATTTGCCAAGGTAACTCAAGGTAACAGTTGGGGCTCCAAACCAGATCCTTGTCCATTGAAACCTAGAACTCTTAATCCCTATGTTCACAGCCCCCTAGGTGTTTTGATTTGGTGTAAGGTACTAGGGTGAACTGGGTTGATTTAGAACCTTAATTGCCAAGCCAAGGTAATCTTGGCCCTCTCGTTGTTTAAAAAATACTCCATGATGTATATGTCAGGAATGTAACATCCCTGTAGAGTTGGTAAATTCTACTTTCTTGGGAATATTAATTAATTACTTCTTTCTCAAAGCAATTTTTTGGGAACCTGGGGCATAGAGAATG
>NW_007781537.1:2394-3005 GCF_000696425.1 Galeopterus variegatus
AAGATCTGGGAAAATAAAGTCTTTCCCATCCTGTCCTCTTCAGTACCATTTGGGTTGATTGTCTTTGCTTCCACCATGTCCTTGAGTAGGATTTCCTGCTGGAGCCCCTAGCGCACACTGCATGCCTTATTAACAAGTCTGCTTCAAGCTCCTTAGGACTGAAGACAAATTTCATTATATCTGTGCTTTACTGGTTTGCTTTTGCTTTATCTCTGTATTGGTTCTGTAGGCATGATCTCAAGCAAGACAGCAGAGCACTCTGTGCCCAAGGACTGTAAACAATACAATCTCCACAGATGTGAGACAGCATTTATTATGTCTCCCTGCACATGGAACCTGTGGCTAAAATGGACCCAGTTTTTAGGAATCTGCTAACCGACTCCACTGTTTAACAGCTTTCCTTGACTACCAGACCTTGTAGCCTAAGCCATTTGTTTGTTCTGTTATCAGTGGAGGGAGTGTATGTAGCTGGCCCCATGACTGTGTATGTCAGAGACCTGCATACTAAAGTCTCTGGTATTCATTACTCACAGCATCTATTGAGTCAGCTACCTGCCAGACTGCTTTACTTGGTAAAGAGCTATGGAAGTAAAGATGTTTAAGAATGGCCC
>NW_007781538.1:0-824 GCF_000696425.1 Galeopterus variegatus
TTCATCCCCAATCTCTAGTTATACAAATATAAGTACATTTTTCAATCAACATTTTATTTGACATACCTCAAAATCGGTGCTGTCAGTGATGATTTACTACATTAAGAATGATACTATGTTTCTGTACATAAGGCGCTTAGACAGTTGAAGTACGTCTCCTTGTACAGAAAAAATCATGAGATGAACTAGACTAGTCCTGACAGGAGAGTTTCGTAATTCCCACTTTGGACTTTCAGATTTCACTAATTGAGTGAGTGCAAAGCTCAGCTGGGCTAGTGATTAACATGACCGAGTGTACATTTCTCAAACTCTTTGGGTATTCATCTATGCATTGGTAAATGGGAAAATAACATTGAGCACTTTGTTGGGTTAGTGTGAGGCTAAAGGACTATACCTATCTATTGACTGACAGATAGGTCTCCTAAAGAAACATATAGCATCATTTCTGCACTTTTTAATTTTTCTTCTGTTGTAAGTCATCTCCCTTTTCTCTCTGATTATTTGTAAGAACAGTTATTTTTTCAGTTTTCTAAAATTTGATTATTATTTGTCTAAAAGCAGATTTTGTTTAATTTATCAATTTAAAGCTTTGTTAAATATCTTGAAGAGACTTTTCTCTCTTTCTTTCCAGTCTCTTTACCTTAATATTAACTCTTCACTATTTTTCCTCTACTTCCTATTTGCTGACTGTCAATTTGGTATAAGTTAGGTAAACCATGTTATTGTCTTCCATGCCACTTAACTTGTCCTTCTTTTTTTTTTTCTGTGCTATATTTTGAGTGGTATATTAAAATCTATTAATAAAACAATTATTATATTTTTTA
>NW_007781538.1:2373-3005 GCF_000696425.1 Galeopterus variegatus
TCACTCTGTTGATTGTTTCCTTTGCTGTGCAGAAGCTTTTTAGTTTGATATAATTTCATTTATTTCTTTTCTCCTTCATTGCTTGTGATTTGGGGGTATTATTCATAAAGTCTTTGTCCAGTCCTACATCCTGGAGTGTTTCCTTTATGTTTTCCTCAAGGAGTTTTATTGTTTTAGAACTTATACTTAAGTTTCTAACCCATTTTGAGTTGATTTTGGTATATGGTGAGATGTATGGGTCTAGTTTCATTCTTCTACACATGGATTCCAGTTTTCCCAGTACCATTTACTGAAAAGGATGTCCTTTATCTCAGCTGTGTTCTTGGTGCCTTTGTCAAAGATCAGTTGGCTGTAAGTACATGGGTTAATTTCTGGGTTTGCTATTCTTTCCCATTGATCCATGTGTCTGTTTTTATGACACTAGCATGCTATTTTGATTACTATAGCTTTGTAGTATAGTTTGAAGTCAGGTAGTATAATGCCTCCAGTTTTATTTATTTTTTTGGCTCAGGACTGCTTTGGCTATTTGTGATCTTCTGTGTTCCATATGAATTTTAGGATTTTTTTTTTTCTATTTCCATGATAAATGCCATTGGTATATTGATGAGGATTGTACTGAATCTGTAGATCAC
>NW_007781539.1:0-771 GCF_000696425.1 Galeopterus variegatus
AAAAATAGACTGCCCTTTCCTAGGGCAGCTTATATCCTAGTTAGAGACAAAATTAAACAAACATATAGTCAGGATGGTTCCAGAATGTGTGAAGTTCTATAAACAGAGTAAAGAGGAAGAATTAACAGGGATCCTTGGGACTAAGCCAGCCAAGGGCAAAACTGAGGGAAGAGCATCTAAAGAAGAGAAAGAGAGAACATGCAAAATCATCAGGTAGAGAAATGCTTAGCTACTGAGGGAAACTGAACGAAGTCAGTGTGGCTTCAGTACAGTTGGCAAGTGGACACTGTTGTCGACTGCAATTGGAGAGATTAGCAGAGACCAGAGGTAGAAGGATCTTACATGCTCTGGTCATAAGTTTAAATTTAATTTATAGAACAACGGAAATATTTTTGAAGGGTTTTCTTTTTTTCTGTTTGTGAATTGAGTTAATTTTATATTTAAAAAATAACCTCTGTAATATCTGTGTGGAGAAAGAATTTTAGGGAATGATTGGAAGTTGAATCAACTGGGATCAATTAAGAGGCTAATACAGTAATCTAGATGATATCTGGCTAGATTAGGGCCATAAAAGTATACAGAAGTGGAAGGAATTTGAAACATTTTTAAGAAAGAACTGGCATACTTGTAATTACATGTAGGCTCCAGAAAGGGAGAATCAAGGATGATTCCTAGATTTGTGATTTAAAAAGGGCAGATTTATTTTGGGAATTAAGATTTTTGCTTCAGTGATTTGTTAGTTAAAAAAGCTTAATTAGACAAACAAGTGGA
>NW_007781539.1:2553-3005 GCF_000696425.1 Galeopterus variegatus
ACAGAAACAAGTGTACTTTCCAGAACACAGATGGAAAATAGGCCGATACATAGTCTTGAATATTGAGAGGGAGAAATGCTGGAACACATTTATTTATCCCAGTATGAGAAATCCATATTATTGTATGAGGGAACTTCAAAAAGTTCATAGTAAAGTGAAATTAAAAAATAAAACCAAAAAATTTAAACTTTATTTCTCAACATAAGCTCCATCAATTTCACACGCTTTTGTTAGCAATGATACCAGCCATTTTTTCCATCCCTGTGGAACTGAGTGTCCTGGGAATTTAACTATGTCAATGCAGGGTTTTTTTTTTTTCTTACATTATTAACTAAAAAAATAAAATAAAATGGGTGCCCTTTAAAGATATTTTTAAGATTAGGAAACAAAAAGAAGTCAGAAGGATCCAAGTCAGAACTGTCAGGTTGATGACGCCTAATGATTACCTATTG
>NW_007781540.1:0-3005 GCF_000696425.1 Galeopterus variegatus
ACTAATAGTTTGAGCACCAAAAAAAGTTTTTACATATTAGTAACATCCTTGTAGGAATCCCAAAGTTAATAGAAGTTTCATTCTCAATAATAAAAACAGAATCATTTAATAATAAAAGTGTAACATATAAAAAAATCCTCTTCTAAGGACTCTAAAATATTTAAGTAAATTTAGAATCTAGTAACTTCTAGTTAAATACAAATGAGATCAAAATCCCAAGGTTTTGTTATTGTTGTGGGGGGGAAAGAAAGAGGAAAAATTTAAAAACATAATTATTCTAAAATAATCTGGGATAAGAAACATGAAACTACAGAAAATAAAATGCCAAAACATACAAGTAATGCTAAGGGACCACCATGCCTTACAATGGATTACAAAATCAGAATAAGCAAAGGAAATAGATCAGTAGAACATCATATAATTGAAGTAAATATAAGAGAAAAACTCTAATATTTATCAAGAAAATATTGTGTTTGGTATATATTTTATTTGAATTTATATGTATGTATGTGTGTATATATATATACATATATATATATACATATATATATATATGTGTATATATATATATGTATATATTTAATTTTAACATGTCCTTTTAGGGTGGAAGGCATTTCAAATGCAGTGGTGGACCTCCAATTTAAAGAAAAATGCACCTGTGGATTAGATGATTTATATAAAGTTTTTTTCGAATTTCTTCTGTCTTTATTTTTTGACTATGTGCTTCCTTAATCTATGGCACCTGTAAAATGATATTTCATTGCAATCCCTACACTGAAAAATGTAGGCGGCAGCTTCAGAACTTCTACACAGGGACAATAATCTTGTTGTAAGAGGTGATCTAAAGAAGGGTTTGCAAAAAACTTTGTATTAAATTGATCTTAAAAAATCAATTGTCTGTATCCAAAAGTGCAGGATAGGGAAATAAAGGTGAAGGGGGAAGGAAGGCAAAAGTCTTTCCTTCCCATGCTAACTCTCGACACTATCACTAATGGTTGAAAATCTCATTTACATCTAATCTCAGGGCCTGGAATTCTGAATTCCAAAAGAATTAGCATTATTGACAACCCAATGTGACCTTTCTTTTACATATCTTACATCCCTCTGCCACCCTCATCTGGTAAACACTGATTCTTCCTCTAGAGCAGATTAGGTTTATCCTTGGGGGAAATATTAATACCCTGCATTTTTAGTTTTGTATCAGCACATGCTGAGTCTCTAAAATTGATTTAAAAGGGTAGGTTTTTCTTTAATAGTCCCTGAAAGGATATTTATAGGTAATGAACATGGCAAAGTGACACCAGACCAAAACATTTCTGCTCTTGTCTTGTGAACCAGTAACACCAAAACTGTGATCACGGTTATAATGACAGAAAGCACCAGAAAGCCCAACTGTGCTTTCTCTTATGATGTTTTAAAGTGGAGAAATTGCAAACAGATCAGTATGCACAGTACATTTTTATTTTTAAATTAAGTCTGCATATACATAATTGTTGTGAGTCTTGTGAAAGCAGCCCATTCTACAGTGCTGTAGTTTGATATGTTGAACAGATCTTGATTTATTATGTTTCTGCTTTTTTGGACACATCTCACTTTGAATGAAATGAGTATCAATTAAATTTTATTGAAGAGACATACAATGATATATCCTCATTTACCATATTTTTCTTTAGTTGTGTATTGATATTGCTGACTATATTGCATCAAAAACATAACATAGAAGGTTTTGATTTTATCTATGTCTCTGCAGCATTTGGAATGAGATACTCTCAGTTTTATCTGTTAAAATTGGTGGTTCAGATATTTAGTATCACTAGCAACATCTGATAAAACCACTTAATCCCTTCGAGAAAACAAAACAAAACCTCAGAGATTAAAATGTAGAAATATTTGTATCTAAACATCTCATAGACTTTACATAGACTTCATTAAAATAAAGATTGAGAGACAAGACATTACTCTTTGGACGGTTAACGGATCAGTATTGTTATGTTTGGGGTCCTGTGCAGTTTATGCTTTAAAAAAATATTTATTTTGACTTATAATCCTAAGGAGCAGTAGTTTTTCAATATCCTCAATTAAATACTAAGGCCTGCAAAAGTTTCTGCCACTTTTAATGGGTTACCTTCAGTAGTTCTTGAGAATGATTTATTCTTCCTGCCTTAGATTTAATAGAATAATATAGTTTCCATCAAAATATTGTGCATAGGATAAAAAAATAATGATCTTTGAGCTTCTGCAAAGCAATAGTGTACCATATATTTTTTATAATTTATCCCAATCTTGTGGTAATGCCCACCTACAGTATACACAATCAATAGGAAAAATAACCAAATTGTAGTTGCCATAGTGGGGACCCAAAGTTCTAATGTAGGAGAAACTGGTGGCAATGGCCGAAAATTGAGAGAGAAGTACAGCAAAATATTCCCAGGAATTTAAGTGTGGGAGGGATGCACATCAAGTATATGCAAATAGTGAAAATACCTGGGTTGAAGGGGGAGCAGAGGAAGATAACCAGGTGGTGAAGTTTCTCTTATCCTAGAAAAGACTTGACATGAAGCTGCAGTGTCCAGTAAAGAAACTTTTGGTTTACTAGTGGAAGTCTAGGAGGCATGCCCTTATGAAACTTAGATACCTTTTTGTCTAGCTCAGGGGTTAGTAAATAGTGGCCCATGGGCCAAATCTCACCCACTACTTGTTTTTCGAAAATAAAGTTTTACTGGAACACAGCCACATCTGTTAATTCATGTGTTCTTTGTGACTGTTTTCTCTTTAAAATGACAGAGTTGAGTGTTGCTGCAGAGATCATATGTTCAACAAAGTCTGACATATTCACTGTCTGGTGCTTACAAAAAAGTGCTATCTTCTGGTCTAGTTGATTTGGACTACAAGGCACTGTTGTTAAGTCTTTCTGATGTCATAACAAAGGGTTTACAGTCAACTACATGATAGGAACTGTACCTTGAGGTTTTGTTTTGCTGGCAGCACCCTCGATTTTATCTTTT
>NW_007781541.1:0-568 GCF_000696425.1 Galeopterus variegatus
CAGGGCTCTCAAGGGGCCGATGGTGTGGTGATGTGTGACTTTGTGAGAGACCAGACTTCCTTGGGATCACTGTGCAACCCCAGCCTTCTGGAGCTGCTTCTCTGTACCTGTTTCTTCCAGTATAAAATGAGATGAATTACCCCAATTTCCCAGCAATGATATGGGACTTCAGACTATGCTCATATGCAAAAAGTTAAGGAAATTCCAAGCTGTAAAATACAATACAATACAATAAAATTAAATAAATAAAAAGTAAAAGCTTATGTCCACACAGACACCTGTAAACAAATGCTTATAGAGGACGCAGTCATAATAGCCCAAATCTGGAAGCAACCTAAATATGTTTTAAGAAATGAGTGGATAAACTACTGTGGTACATCATGTAATGAAATACTACTCAACGAAAAATATACTTTATGAGCATGCACAAAAGCACACACACACACGCACACGCACATATGGATCTCCTGGTGTTAGTAGAAATGTACAGTTCAGCATTGTTAACTACAGGCGTCATGTTGAGCAGCAGATCTCTAGAACTTATTCATCTACCATAATTAAAATTTCA
>NW_007781541.1:2299-3005 GCF_000696425.1 Galeopterus variegatus
GAAAGAGGACATGAGAAAGTGTGTTGGTTACTGGCCTGCTGGGCAGAGCTAGCATGTCACATACTACCCGAGTCACACCCACTGAAGGGGCGAGCCCTCTACCCGCCTCCTTCGGCACCCTAGAGTCAGCCCTGGGTGGGGAAAGCAAAGATTGGAGAGCACTTGTGGCCTCTCTAATGGGAGTCATGTGCCCTGGGGGTGACAGTGATGAGGACCTGTGTGCACAATTGAGAAGAGCAGCCAGCCCTTGCCAGAGAAGTGGCACACACAGGCACACGTGTTCACACATGCACACATGCATGCTCACATGCACAAACACATATGTACCCACACAGGTTGCCAGTTCAGGGGGTGGAGGATGCCAACTTTGGGCTGTGCTTACCCGGGGAGGGGGCTGCTGTTATAGGGTGATGGAACCCCATGATGTCACTGCTGCTCCAAATTCTCTGGCAATTGGAGGCTCATTCTGGAGACCGTGAGCTGTGTGTGCAGGTCCCTTTTCTAGGCTACAGACACATCTCTGCACAGGTGAACAGATTCAGGTGAGTGTGACCTGCTCTCTTTCCTTAATGGTGATTTATACACAGGTGCTACCAGGTGGGTGGCCTGGGACCCTCTGGGCAGCTGCCGAGGGTTATGCCCACCGGGCACTCACCAGGTGCCTGTTCTGTGCTGACCATGTATACTGTTGTCCTATTCACCCTCA
>NW_007781542.1:0-555 GCF_000696425.1 Galeopterus variegatus
ACCTTGTAGTAGTGAATGGATTAAAAATGGTGGTCAGGGGCGTGGTTCTGGGGGCTTTAAAGGAAGATTCTGTCTTTCTCTCTTCTCTCTCTGCTTCTACCATCTTGCAATGTGAGACCCCTGGGACCCTCACCAGATGTGTTCCCTGGACTTTGGCTTCCTAGCCTCTGAAACTGTAAGCAATAAATTTCATTTTTCTTTATAAATCACCCAGTTCCATGTATTTTGTTATAAGCAACAAAAACGGACTAATATAAATAGGATGGTATTCTGTTGTTTATGTGCCAAAATGTGCACGTTAGTGATGCTTATGTGGTTATGTTCAAAACATTTCTATTGCCATACTTTTATTTAACATGATTTAAATGTTATGTCAATCAAATGAAAAAGTTATAAACATGAAACATTTATAAAAGGTCTATATGGTATATGATTAACTTATTACGCAAACAGCATAAAACACTAGCATATCCATATAAGAGCATGCTACTCATTTTAAAATTAGCATTAAAGAAATAAAGGTAGGTTGTTTAAAATTTAAATGTAAATTCAACA
>NW_007781542.1:2746-3005 GCF_000696425.1 Galeopterus variegatus
CCAGAAAGATTACATCAGTTCCTAGGTCTGAGGCACCCTTAAAATCTGCATGGCTGTTAAATGTGGACATTAATGCTATAATTTTAGACGATAGTTAAGAAGAGGAGAGAATATAATGGTGGTGGGGGCGGGGGCAGAGTCATGGTTGACTATCGTGAGAAAATAATCATTCCACCAAGCAAAATTAGCCTAGAACCCTCACAAAGATGATTTCAACAAAGGAAGTCCCTATTCTTCCTTCTGCTTCTGTTTTTTTTTT
>NW_007781543.1:0-1319 GCF_000696425.1 Galeopterus variegatus
CCCCCCCCCCCCCCCCCCCCAGCCCCCGGGATTTTGTGACCATAAAATAAGTGAACATATATAAGAATCTTTGCCTGGCACCCAGCACAACATGGGCTCAATAAATGTCAGCTATTGTTGTCATGAGACATGGGGACCTGGCAGATCCTGCCCTATTTACTGGCATTAACCAAAAGAAGGAATTCTACAACAATTAAGATGTCAGCTCTTCTCAGGAGCTTTTCCTGACAACCTCATCCCACCCACACCTGGGCAGAATTAAATACGCCCATATTTGTGTTTGCAAAGCATTTTATAAACCAACTCTAAATAGCATAACCTCACTGAAGAAGTTACTGGTTATACTGTCTCCCCACTAGAGAACTCTCTGAGAAGTAGACCTATCTCGGTCATCTTGGTACCCCTAGGACAAAGGTTCTTTAAGTGTTTCAGAGCTCTAAGGTTTATCTTTAGAAAATTCATGACCTTTCTGAAATTACATACAAAACTATTTAAATATTTTAGGGGAATTCAAAATTTTCAGGAGTCTCAGAAAGGGCCAAGTTCTGAAAAAGTTAAACAACTTTCCTAATGCATAGCAAAATGCTTGACACATAGGTGCTCATTAAACACTTGCAAAATTTAAAGTGACTATGGGGGCAAAATGTTAAGATGATCGGCTGAGGGTCTAAGCTGAAATACCACTCCAGGTGGTTCCTCCCACCAAAGGCCCTGAAGATGACATGCCCGTTAAGTTTCTCCCTTCTGTTCCATCTAATTCCACCCAGCATCCCTTTGATGCTTTGTTCAAAGCCTCCGCTGCCGTCATCTGAGATGGAAAACTACCCCACTACACCTGCTAAGAAACCAAGTCCTTCCTAAAATGCAGAAGACATGGATCCAAGAACTACTGCATATATTAACTATTTGTGTACCTCTGAGAAAATTGCTTTATCTCCCTTTGGCTCATTATTTTCAAATATGAAATGAGAATTATAGCCCTTGTCTTAACTATCTCACCTGATTGTTGTGAGGATCTAATTCCATAATAAGAGAAACCCAGCTACAAACTTGTCTTATTTATCTTTGTACTGACCTAGCAGCACCAAGCAAGAGGCCTTGGACTCAGCAGATCCTCAAGTAATGGTAAGTAATCTAATCATGTTACTACTTCCTTTAACACTACTCAGTCCTGCAGGTGATTTGTAACTGTATGGTATTAGAATCAAAGTGTAGTTCATGTCTCCAAAAGAAGTACTGGTTATTTTTTCTCAAGTGTCTTTCTAATAAAATTCCAAATGCAAAACATTTTCAATTGGGATAATTCTTAGGTAAAGCAA
>NW_007781543.1:2479-3005 GCF_000696425.1 Galeopterus variegatus
ATCCAATATAACATATGAGAAAGTAAAAGAACCAAAACAACATGGTAAAAGTTTTTTTCAGATCTAGCTGTATGGAAGTTCTAAATGTTCATGAATTTGAAGGGATTGTTGAGATTATCTAGCTCAAAATTTCCTGAAGCCTGATGCACAGAACTGATGTGATTCCATGAAAAGAGGGCATGAAATGACACAGGATACTTACAATACACACCCTATGCCCTTGTAGGAGTTAATACACATAAGCATATCAAAGGCTCTGAGAAGTCCTGCAGCAAAGAAGCCAGTTTTCCTTTATTTAACCCTGCATTCCCCAAACTTATTTGCCCATGGAAGATCTATTAACAGCCTATAGAGCAAATGCTGGGAAAGGCCAACCTAGCCCAAGGTCATGCAGCTACTTGCAGGAAACTCAGATCTCCTAACTCTCCATCTTCCTACTACTACATCCAAAGCTCTTTTCTATTATAAATTTCAGACAAAAGCCAGAGATGATGGGATCACAATACGGAAAAGGATCAGGAAAAAA
>NW_007781544.1:0-535 GCF_000696425.1 Galeopterus variegatus
AATACATTCAAATCTTCAGCTAAATTTCTTTAGTTAAAACTTATTAGGGAAAATATGCTTAGTAGTGCTAATGGTGTTTGGCTTTTTTCAAGAAAATGAAAGCATCACCTCATTTTTAATGTATTCCAAATGTGTATGGTATAACCGGGTTATATGAAAAAGAATTAAGATTCCCAATTTATAAACTATATGCACATATTCAAATAAGAGTATTTGAATATATAATTCTTATTATTGTAGGGAAATAAGAGCATTTATATATATTAAGAAATTTATAAATATTAAGAAATAATGAATATATAATTATTAAATTGTACTTATGTGCTATATTAGATTAATGCAAATATTGCTTCAGCAAATATATTTTGATTTTCTCTCTACCTTTATATACCAAACATGCAATTTGTTACAAATACTACACTTTAAAATGATGATTGATTTGTATTTTCTTTTTCTTTCATTTTTTGGAGTAGTAAACTGTTGGGCTACGCCCGGGCCGCCAGCCATTTTGGGAAAGTACCTCAGCCATTTTAAA
>NW_007781544.1:2166-3005 GCF_000696425.1 Galeopterus variegatus
GTCCGATTCCCCCCCCGATGGATCCATGCATGACCCCACTCCTACATGTCCTCCTCTGTACACTCCTCTGGATCCTTTTGCCTCTGCCCCCTGGCCTCAGGGCTCTGACACCCATATCCCAAACCAGCAGGGGCATCTGCTGGAGTGGCTGCGGCCTGCGCCCTCTCCCACTCCACCCTTGCCTCCACAGCCCTTCCTTCCGCCCGCTCCCCAGCCCCGTTAAATAAGGGGAAAAAACCTGTGACAGCTCACTGGACGTTCCCTTTGGTGCCAGGTCTAAGACCAAAAATGACTCTTCAGGTTGGGAGTAAAACCTTTAAGTTCCTAATTGACACTGGTGCAGATCACACCATGCTCCGAATGGAGGAGGTTCCTCCCTCCTGGCGACCAGTACCCGGCCCACCGCTTTTGGGGGTCAGGGGACATTCCACCTCTTTCGAGACTGCGGAGTGGCTCCCTTGGAAAGACCCGGATGGGAGCATGGGAGAAGTCCACCCCCTAGTGGTCCCAGGACTTGCTGCCAATTTGCTAGGACAAGATATTTTAGGGGAAGCCGAGGCCTACATCACTACAGATCACAAGGCCTTTTATGATGATATCCTTGATAATGAAGAATACCAACAACAATTTAAACAAGGAAAAAAGCCCACCCTAATTACAGGGATGATCCATATTTTCAAAAGTTAAGGGGGGAAGCCCCTCGGACTTCCAAACAGTATCCCCAATTCTAAAGGCCACTGTCCATCCGGAGGCCCCCAAAATAAAATGGGCCCCGGGCCCTCCAATTTGAGTGGAACAGTGGCCATTGCCTGCTTCCAAATTAGAACAAGTGCACCTGT
>NW_007781545.1:0-3005 GCF_000696425.1 Galeopterus variegatus
GCACCGGTCATCCCTATATAGGATCTGAACCCGCGGCGGGAGTGCTGCTGCACTCCCAGCGTGGCACTCTCCCGAGTGCGCCACGGGCTCGGCCCTGAAGACAGAACTTCTGACCTTGAAGATTGGCTATTGGAAATAACACAGGCAGACAAAGAAAAAGAAAAAAAGAATTAAAAGCATTGAAGAAAACCTAAGAGAGATATCAAACAAACTTAAGTGCTCAAATATCCAAGTCATGGGTATTCCAGAAGGGGAGGAAAAAGGAGATTGCATTGAAAACATATTCAACAAAATAGTGGCAGAAAACTTCCCAGGTATCGGAAAAGACACAGATCTTCAGATTTAGGAAGCTCAAAGATCCCCAAACGTATTTAACCCACAAAAGGTCTTCTCCAATACATGTTATATTCAAATTGGCAAAATTCAAAGACAAAGAGAGAATCTTAAAAGCTGCAAGAGATAAGTGTCAAATCACCTACAAGGGAGCCCCAAACTAACATCAGACTTTTCATCACAAACCCCAAAAGCCAGAAAGGAATGGGAGGATATATTCAAAATACTAAAAGACAGAGATTGCCAGCCAAGAATACTCTACCTTGCATGGCTGTCCTTCTGAAATGAAGGGAATAGTATATTTCTCAGACAAAAAAAAAAAAAAAAAACTGTGGGAATTTAAAGGATTGCATTTCTGCTGAGTTGCCTAATGAGGACTACAATTATACTCAGTCTGGTTTGCTGCTTAAGGGCATTCCCATTCTTTGAGCCACAGAGCTGATGGGAGGAGTCTCAGGAAGGCAGAGGATTTGGGATGAATCAAGAGTACCCAGTTCTACTGGGCTGGGCCGGAGAAAATTGACCGTATTTGACAAATGCGTTCTGTTGACCTACCTGAGGGAGAATGTCACAGGAGGTCAACTAGGTCTCTCTCGCTACTCCTTTTCACCACCGCTTTTTGCACTTACCTCTAACGGCCTTACATTCAGTCGTCCTGTCTTATCCAATGAGATGCGTCCTTCCTTCCTCTTTCTTGTATCACTTGCGTCTGTTGAGTAACTCCTCCCACTTACTGAAGCTCTTCTCAGTGTTTCTACGGTATGTGCAGTTCTAGCTAAACACTCCATCTGCAGCTTCTCAATAGTATGAGTTTTTATAGAAATGACTCCTAAGTGTTCTGCAACAATGCCTGGATCGACATTGCTTGGTTGTTTCCCATGGTGAGGAATTATTTTAATCGGAAGTTCCTCTTTAGTTAACTCTTTTTTCTCTAGCTCAGGCTCCATTTTAACAGCATGCTCATGCGCCTTTTCAACAATTTGACTGACGTCCAGATCACCAAAGAGATTAGCATGGGAATCTTTTGAGTGAATTGTTTCTAATGGACAATTTAAAACTTTACTAATAATCAAAGAAGCCATCTTATTAGGAAAGAACTGGTTTGTACCTCTCACGTCATTATAAAATTCTTCATGTGTTCCACATTGTTGTAGCATATCATGAAGCAGGGAACCCCGAGCACTTTCTGTTTGTTAAACCTGCCCGCTGTCGCTGGAGAAACTGCTTTAGATATTTTTCAGCTATTCTTATATCTGATAAAATAGACTTTAAACTAAAAACCATAAAAAGAGATAATGAGGGCCACTACATAATGATAAAAGGATTGATCCAACAAGAAGACATAACAATCATAAATATATACGCACCCAATGTCAGAGCAGCCAGATTTATAAAGCAAACTCTATTAGACCTAAAGAAGGAAATAGACACTAATGCCACAATAGCAGGGGACCTGAACATCCCACTGTCAATATTGGACAGATCATCGAGGCAAAGAATCAGCAGAGAAACACAAGATTTAAACAATATTCTAGACCAATTGGACATGGAAGATATCTATAGAACATTTCATCCAACAACCTCAGAATATTCACTCTTCTCATCAGCACAGGGATCATTCTCCAGGGTAGATCATATGTTAGGTCACAAATCAAGTCTCAACAAATTCAAAAAAATTTGAAATAGCCCATGTCTTTTTCTCATACAACAATGGATTAAAATTAGAAATCTATAACAAGTGAAATTGTGGAAATTATACAAACAAATGGAAATTAAACAGCATCCTACTTAATGACATAAGGGTCCAAGAAGAAATCAGGCAGGAAATCAAAAAAAAATTATTGAAACCAATGAAAATAATTATACATCATACTAAAACCTGTGGGATACTGCAAAAGCAGTAATAAGGGGGAAATTTATTGCATTAAATGCTTACTTCAGAAAAATGGAAAGATGGCAAGTGAACAAGCTAACACTTCACCTTAAAGAAGTAGAAAAACAAGAACAATCCAAACCCAAACTTAGCAGATGGAAAGAAATTATTAAGATCAGAGCAGAACTTAATGAAATCGAAAACCAAAAAATACAAAAGATCAATGAATCAAAAAATTGTTTTTTTGAAAAGATAAATAAAATTGACAAACCATTAGCATAGCTAACTAAAAAAAAGAGAGAAGATCCAAATAACGAAAATTAGAAATGAAAAAGGTGATATTACATCTGATACATCTGAAATACAAGGAATCATTCGAGACTACTATAAAAACTATACGACAACAAATTTGTAAATCTAGACGAAATGGATAAATTTCTGGACACACACAAGCTATCCAAAATGAGCCAAGAAGATGCAGAATATCTGAACAGACCAATAACAATAAAAGAGATTGAAGGTGTTATCAGAAGGCCCCCAACCAAGAAAAGCCAAGGTCCAGATGGATTCACAGCAGAATTTTACCAAACATTCAAAGAGGAATTGAAACCAACTCTCTACAAACTATCCCAAAAAATTGAAACAGAAGCAATTCTTCCAAACTCATTCTATGAAGCAAACATCACACTGTTACCAAAACCAGGTAATGATACAACTAAAAAAGAAAACTACAGGCCTATATCTTTAATGAATATAGACGCAAAAATCCTCAAGAAAAATACTAGCTAACAGATACAAC
>NW_007781546.1:0-3005 GCF_000696425.1 Galeopterus variegatus
GACTAATAGAGAAAAGATATCATGAAATTTTCCTCAAAAATGGTACATTAGATGTGATAGATAGAGAATTTGGCTAAAACAGATAAATAACTTCATATTACAGCATCTCAATGACTGGACACCAGTGAGAACTCCAAGTAGAGACTGTAAGTCTTTCTACTATTAGTTTCCCCCGTGACTATATAGGGCATTTATACTGAGGAGAGAAGAATAGAGAGCAGTCACTGTGTTTCTCTCTCCACATACACTGCAGAACTTCCTTTGTCCACAATGTTCAAAACTTTAATACTTCTGGATATTGCTTTAACTCAGTGACTAAAGCACATCAGAACATAAAAAGTTGCTGTAGTTGTTTGAAATAACTTTTGTTTATTTATTTTTTCAGGAAAGAATAAGCCAACAGTTTAATAAAAGGAAGGCAGATGGTCATAATACTAGTAGAAAAAGGTTATTCCATCAAGTATCTAAATTGCTATTCAAGAAGATTTTTAAAATGCATGGTGTTCTTCAGGTTATGAGTAAAAAAGCAAATAAAAAGGCACAAATAATAAAATGGACTCAAGACAGTTTATGTAAATATTTGTCTAACATTGTGCAGTCATTGTCCTGGCCCTAAATGACATTCACAGGTCCAGAGGGCAGCTGCCTATCAAATTTAAGTATTTCTTATTTCAGCATCTTATTTCAGTATCTTCTGTGGCTTTCAAGGTAGATGTATTGATGCTCCTTGAACCTCAAATGTCATCATCTATACTTGGGAGATATCAGCATCTTTAAAAACTGGTTTTATTTCAGTTGAAAAATCAGAAAACAGATGATACCTAAGGAAAGGCAATTTAAAGAAATACTGATCATAGTAACTCCCTGTTATAGCACTATTTGTCTCTTCAAAGCTGCTCAGAATTATATGCTAGAATAAGAACATGGAAATTTCGACACTTGTGGTGAAACCAGTGCTTGTCAATTGAATGTCTGCTGCTACTTTCTTATTTAGAACCAAGTTACTTCTGTTTGTCAGTTCGCAACTAGGTTGAAAAATGCATGCATTGGCAAATTAAAATTCAGAATCAATATGAAATTATCATAGAAAAAGAGACATTTTAACTAACAACATTAGCTGGGCAAAAGTACTAGTCTTAAAAACATAGGTTCATCAATCTCCCTGTGCCATAAAATTTTCTAGTATTGATTTGTTCTTTCAATCTTAGAATTAATGTATTGAGAAGACTTTTGTAATGTAGATTTTGTAATTATTGTAATAACACACCTTTCTAATTTTTCATCTTTATGTAATTTATTAACACTTTGGAGCTAGAACAGTGACCTTTTCTATCATTTACCTTCAGCACCTTCCACTCTATTAGAGCAAATGGTTTATAGTTTATAAACTATCTGTAACAATATAATCAATCATGTTTGGGAATAAATTAGCATACCCAATTGCTTTCTAATTTAAATACTTCATTTATTCATAAAATGTAAATATTTACCAAGTGCCTATTGATATCAGGTACTAAGAAGCCAAGCATTTACATGAAATAGTACCTCTCTCTAAACCTCTATAATCTAGAAGAGAAAGATAAACTAGTAAAACATGATATAATGGCATGATATAATGGATTTTCTATTTTTGGACCACAGGCTATGAGAAGAATGACAATAGATAAGCATGCAGAGGAAAGTTCATGGAAGTTTATAAATATCATGTTAAACATAATAAAGGAAGGCATATGATTACTAGTTCAATGAAGTACACAAAATTAGATATAAAGCAGTATGATTTTAATGGAAAAAACATGGTCAAATATAAGTTTGAAATATGGAGCCCTAAACAGGAAAGGCAAACTTTGTGAAGTTTTAATCAAATAAGAGGTGAGGTCATCTAATATTAGAGAAAAATAAATAAAAAAGAATGTCCATCACCTCTCTCTTATGCATAATGATACAAATGGAATGCTGGGAGTTATTATAGTTTAAAAAAAGTGAGGCTTGCTGTGAAGAAATACAAACAACAAAGGTATTATCAGGTTTGGAGATACCTCTTAAATAATTGAATTGACTTTTTTCTTTTATGTGAAAACATGAATCTCAAAGAGATTTCTAGGATTTTCTAGGGTCCACAGGTAGCCAATGAGAAAATGAGTTAATCTCAAGCTTTGTAAAATTGTGTATAGTTGCATTCTTTAGAAACAAAAAATTGTGACATTAGGTTTTATTATGTGTAACTGATTTTGATGACATGCTGGCTATTGTGATTTCTCAACTCATACTGATTGCAGTGAGAATTCTTGTTCCAGGTTATGTACTTAGCTAACAAACATTTGAACATGTACTATACCATATAATCAGTGCTAGACCCAGAAAAAATAATATAAACAAATAGATCTGATAACTGTTATCCTGGAGTTTTATTTATTGGGGGGCATGGGGGGGTGGGGATAGCTATTGAAAAAGTGGTTAAAAGACATCATTCCAGAAAAGAAAACAAAAACAAAAATTAAAAAAACATGATATGACATTGCTTAAGGTCAAATTTCCAAATTCCTCAGGTTTGCAACTGAATATTTCAGTACAGTTTGGCCATTGGTTTTCAATACCATTTTTACATTTTCTTTCAGTTATCTGAGAAAAAGAAAAGATGCTCATATTTTATTTTCCCTGTTTTTTAATCTTTGTCACACTTTGGCTCTTTCTATTCATCTTTATCACCTAGATTCACGTGTTCTAAATTGAAGAGAAACCTATCTTGAAATATCTGTTATAAAGTTGTGTTAGTTAAGTTTTCTGTTGCTTATAACAGAATACCTGAAACTGGGCAATTTATAAAGGAGTAGAATGTGTTTCTTAGAGTTTTGGAGTTGGGGAGTCCAAAGTTGAAGTGTGCATCTGGTGAGAACCTTTTTGGTAGGGAGTCTCTACAGAATTCCATGGTGTCCCAGGGTGTCACATGGCAAGGAGAGGGAACAGTGCTTTTGTGTGCTCACTTGCTTTCCATGTAAAGCCCC
>NW_007781547.1:0-3005 GCF_000696425.1 Galeopterus variegatus
AAAAAAAAAAAAAACTCAAAAGCAATTTCAGCAGTTGCTTAGATGTTTTCAGGGAGGACTGTTTAATCACTGAATTGTTGGCACATGATGATAATAAAGGGAAAATCAATTTTAGTTCGTTTTACTATTTAAACAATTTTTTTTAAATGCCATTTGTCCTCTTACTGCCTGTTCCCAGGGCAGACAACTCTCCACCCTTGGTATGCCATTGATTCAGTGCATCATATCAGTAAGCAAATGATATCCCAATATTGGTGATGTTTCTTTTGATCACCTGGTAAATGTACAGTCCCCTGTAAAGTTGCCATGTTTTCCTTTGTAACTAATAATTAACATGGGGGGTACTCTGAGACCACACTAATATCCTGTTCCTTATCAGGCTTTCATCCATGAGTTCTACCATCCTCTGATGATTTTCCAACTCTCATTCTTTCTTTACTTAGTAGCTGGCATTCTACCATAAGGAAAAAGCATTCCCTTTTCCCCAATTTATTTATTTATTTATATCAGTATATAAGTATCATAGATTCTTATTTTTTTCAATGGGTTATATCATTACTATTATTATTCATCTTGATGTTCAAATTGTCCCTGATTGCCCCACCCTAAACACCTCTTTTAATCTTAATTACCTCCTTAAAGGCCCTATCTCAAATACAGTCACATTGGGATGAAGACTTCAACATATGAATTTTGGGGGGACACATTTCAGTCTATAACTTCTCCTTTTGCTCTGGCTATATGGCCCTGCCTTCCTGGCTGCATTGATTGGCTGATGGGTAAGCACCAACCCAAGCACGGCCAATCACAGCACCTCACTCTTCTCAGCTACTGTGATTGGTCCAGCCAAGGACGGGTCGTCTGACTCATATTGGCTTTCCAAGATTTGTTGTTGTTATTGTTTAATTTAGAGCAGGGGTCCCAAGATTTTAAAAAATAAAAGACTAGATAGCAAATATTTTTGGCTTGTGGTGGGGAAGGGGTATGGTCTCTGGCACAACCATCAATTCTGTGTTAAACTCTGCCCTTGCAGGTAAAAGCTGCCTGGAGTCATTTATAGGCTTCATAGATACTCATTCTACCATGTGATCCCACCGTCTTTAACACATGGCTTTAAGGTCACCTGGTCCTCAGCCAGCTGGCAGACTAAACAAAGAGAGAAAGAATGGAGACGGAGAATTCACTCCTGTCTTGGACCGTGGCTCACTTCTACTCACATTCCATTGACAAGAACTAGTCACATGACCCCACCTAGATGCAAGGGGACTGGGAAACGTAGCTTATTTGTGGGCAAAGGAAAGGGGCCTGATAAATAGCCAGCCATTCTCAGCCTTGGACTCCACCACAGGTTATCATGAGGACTGAATGAGACTTAGAGTAGGGTCTGCCCACATAAGCACACACTGAATGTTAGCTGCAGGCAGAAAGGAAAAGCACTCTTTTCCTTTCTGATAGTGGAGCCATATTGATGTCATCTCAGAGCAGACTGCAGCTATGGCTCCTGCTGAGTGGAGAAAACCAGCATAAGGAAGAGATGCTGACACACAGAAAGAGAAGCCAAAGGAAGGGACAGGGCCAGAGAGAGGACCCTGATTGTACTGCAGTGCCTGCTGCAATCACACCTGTCCTTCTTCAGTTTTGACCAGTCTTTCTTAAAAACAACAATAACAGCTAACATTTATTAAGACTTATCATGTGCCAGATGCTTTGTTAATCTCTTTATAGACATTACTAATTTTCAGATTCATACCACAATCCATGGCAGGGGGAGGAGTCATGAAATCACTTTGGTACCAGCATTTAAAAATTATTTACATTTTATTTTTAATCGACAAATAATAATTGTACATATTTATGGGGTACAATGTGATGTTTTGATATATGTTTACATTGTAGATGGATTAATCAAGCTAATTAACAGATTCATCACCTCATATACTTATTTTTTTGAGGTGAAAACATTTGGTAGCAGCATTTTAAAAATAAACTAAATAGACTACCCTAGACTAGACTAAAGTAGAACTAGAACTAGACTAAACTAGAACAGAAAATATCAGGGTATATCACATGTAGTAAGGGCAAATATTGTTTTTCAAACTTTTGTTTTACATTTATATATACTGGGTCATGATATGAAATATCTTTCTTACTATGAGCTGTGGTCACTGCCCTAATTCACCAGCCCCTCCCAACACCCCTGTGAAGAAGGCGTTAGTAAAAGCTCCATCCTATAGATAGGGAAGTTGAAGCAGCAAGTGTGACCTCACTTGCTGTGGCTGCAGTTAGTTAGGAAGTGGCACAGTCAGCATTTGCACCCCCATCATCTGGCTCCTGAGTCTCACTCTAAGATGTATCCTCAGATCCTTCTAATAAATCAGTAACTTCCCTTTTGGCTTAAGCTACAAGTTGGATTTCTGTGCTATGCAAACCTGAGAGTCCCGACCAATAGAACAAGGGAGAAAGAGCATGGACAGAGGTGACAAAGATTCTCTGCTTGACCAAACTTTAGTCAAACTCCTGAACTTTCTCTTAGGGCCACCTATGCATTTCCTCGTAAAATCCAGTTTTAGCAAGAACCCTGATAAGTCAGTTTAGCAAGAACACCCCCCCACACACACATACCTGCCCTCAATATCAAGTTCCTCATCCTCCACCATCCCCCGGGTGGTGTCTGATCACCCTGGCCTGTCTTCAGCAAGAATCCTGATAGGTCAGTTTAGCCAGAATCCCCCTTATCCCTGATGTTTCCTCTTAGTAATTTTCCATCCACTGACCCCCATCCTGCTCTTTGGCTACATACTCTCACTTGCCTAGTCTGTATTCAGACTTGGCCCCAATCTTTCTCCCCTACTGCAAAATCCCATTGCAGTGGTCCCTATCCCTGTCACAATGGTCCTGAATAATTCTGCCTTACCGTGCTTTAATGATTATCATTAAAAAAAATTTTCTTTTTATTTTTTTGTGGCTGGCCAGTACACGGATCAAACCCCAGACCCTGGTGTTAT
>NW_007781548.1:0-305 GCF_000696425.1 Galeopterus variegatus
ATATTAATTACCCTGATTTGAGCATCACATACTGCACACAGGTATTGATATTCAATGTAGTACCCCACAGATATGTACAATCAATTATGTTTCATGAAAAAAAATAAATAAATAAAAAGAAGAAACAAGCCAGGCACAGAAAGAGAAATACGACATGTGCTCACTCATTAGTGGGAGCAAAGAAGGAAGGAAAGAAAGAAAGAACTACAATAACAAACTTTCAGAAGGAGAGAACAGATACATTATCACTGGAGTTGGGAAAGAGGAGGGGGAGGGGGATTAGGGATAAATTGGATAATGGACAC
>NW_007781548.1:2121-3005 GCF_000696425.1 Galeopterus variegatus
TCTTCCTGTAACTTCCTGGTCTGGAAAATAAATGCAGGAAGAGAACCCCAATCCGTGGTTAATTTCCTGAGAAAGGGTTGCCTCTTGCTGGAGTGTTCCCAGGGAAGTTAACCACTTCGGGGCTTCTCACTGTTCAGAAGAGATGGGCTTTGAGTAATCCTTTGCAAGAGATGGGCTTTGAGTAATCTTTTGCGTCTCCATCACCCAGGGGAAGTGGGGTGATAAATCCGTGGAGGGTGAAGCAACACAAAGTAACAATCAAAAGCATGATCCATGAAAGAAAAAATTGAGAATTTGGATCTCATTCAAATTAAAAACTTCTGCCCTGCAAAGATACCAGCAAGAGAATGAAAAGAAAAGAAACAAACTGGGAGAAAATCTTTGCAAAATACATAACTGTTAAAAAAAATTGACATCCAAAATGTACAAAAAACTCAACAATAAGAAAACAACCGAATTTTAAAAATAGCCAAACACCTGAAGATACCTCACCAAATAAGATACACATATGGAAACCACACAGGTGGCAAAGATCCTCACTCTCATCAATCATTAGGGAAATATAAATTAAAACTAAATGAGATAACCACTACATATCTATCAGAATGACTAAAATCCATAAAATTGACAATATCAAATTCTGGCTAAATGCTGTGTTAGTCCGTTTTCTTTCCCTTATAACAGAATACATCAAACTGGGTAATTTATGAAGAAAGAAATTTATTTCTTACAGTTTGGAGGCTGGGAATTCCACAGTCCAGGAGACAGATGTGGTGAGGGAATTTTTTAGGGGGGAGTCTCTGCAGAGTCCTGTGGTGACCAGAGTACCGCATGGTGAGGATGGCATGAATGAGCGAGCTAACCTGCTCACTTCCTCTCCTTAT
>NW_007781549.1:0-273 GCF_000696425.1 Galeopterus variegatus
CTGTCTGTCTGTCTCTCTGTGTCTCTATCTGTCTGTGCATCTGTTTGTGTGTCTGTCTGACGGTTTCTATATGACAATGTGTTTTCTGTCTGGGTGTCTTTCTGTCTTGGTGTCTTTCTGTCTTTGTCTTTCTGTCTGTGTGTCCATGTGTCTGTGTGTGTGAGTCTGTCTGTCTGTGTATCTGTCTGTCTGCTTTTCTGGGTGTCTTTGTATGTGTGTCTTATTGTGTGTCTGTCTGTGTGTGTGCCTGTCAGTCTCTGTGTCTTTCTGTCA
>NW_007781549.1:2505-3005 GCF_000696425.1 Galeopterus variegatus
TGTTTGTGTGTGTGCGAGTGTGTCTCTCTGTGTGTCTGTCACTCTATGTGTCTGTCTGTGTTTGTGTCTGTGTGTTGGTGTGTATGTCAGTGTGACTTTCTGTCCGTGAGTCTCTCTTTGTGTTTGTTTGTCTGTGTGTCTGTCTGTGTGACTTTATGTCTCTGTGTCTGTCTGTGGCTGTGTCTGTCTGTCTGTGTGTCTGTTTATGGGTGTGTCTGTGGGTGTGTCTTTCTGTCCATGCATCCGTCTCTGTGTGTGTCTGAGTGTGTTTCTTTCTGTCTGTGTGTTTGTCCGTGGCTGTGTCTTTCTGTCTGTGTGTCTGTTTGTCAGTGTGTCTGTCTGTGTGTCTATCTGTCCTTGAGTCTGTCCGTGCGTCTGTCTGTATGTCTGACTCTGTGTCTGTCTGACCGTGTGGCTAAATCACAATGTGTTTTCTGTTTTTGTGTCTTTCTGTTTGTGTCTGTGTGTCTGTGTGTCTATGTGTTTGTCTGTCTGTGTTA
>NW_007781550.1:0-340 GCF_000696425.1 Galeopterus variegatus
GAATTACAACAATTATTAGTGGGAAGAAAGAGACAAAACACCTTTTATAGGACTTAAGCATAGCCTGCAACAAAAATTGAACACCTAGGACCCTGACCTCCAGAAGGGGATTATAACCTAAGGATGGTTGAAGTGCAGCATCACTGCTTTGGGTCTTTGATGTTATGTTCATAATATGGGAGGATGTTTGAATTACCTTAATTCATGGAGTTTAAGGTCATTCAGAGCTTCTTACTATGTATAAAAACTCCTACTAACTCAAAGCACTTTTCATAAAACACTGATAAATACTATTTATTCTGATAAGAGAAAACATAAAAGGCATATTTGCATATAAAAA
>NW_007781550.1:2397-3004 GCF_000696425.1 Galeopterus variegatus
AAGGGATTTAAATTTTTCTTTGTACTGTTATTTCACATTTCAACATATAGTGAATAAGGGGATAGAAGAAAACAAAATTTAAAGCTTATTTGTTTTAAAATCTAGAACTTAATTACTTCTACCTGCAGGAAACCTAGAACTTAGATTCTATTGCTGACTCTTAGTTTTGTGTTTTGCAGAAAATGCTGAAGTTGCTCACCTTTACATAGGAGCAGAGTGGTATTGCAAAAAAAGTAGAAGAAGAATGGTAAAGCTAGAGAGCTTTCCTACCTTTCCCCAATTATATTTTCAAAGTTTACCTTACTCAGGATTATTCTCCCAGTAATGGACAATGTGGGATTTAAACAAAGATATGTTTGTCTTAACTNGGAGCCAAAATTAGAGGTTGAGGAGGCAGACATGATGAAAACCTGAAAAAAAGGCAGTGTTCTGTTTGCTAGGTGATTTGCATTCAACCGTTTTTCAAACATCTACAATATCCATGTGAGAGATATAAAGAATGATACTACCCTTGCCCATACACATACACACGAAAAAAACTCTGAGCTGAGCCAGATAGATAACAATCTGTACACAATGAACTGTATGTAAAACAGAAGTTCAGAGA
>NW_007781551.1:0-612 GCF_000696425.1 Galeopterus variegatus
ACTTCCTGGAGTGTTTCTCCAATGTTTTCCTTTAGTAATTTAATGGTTTGGGGTCTTATATTCAGGTCTTTAGTCCATTTTGAGTTGATTTTGGCCTATGGTGAGATACTGGTCCAGTTTCATTTTTCTGCATTTGGATGTCCAATTTTCCAAGCACCATTCATTTACAGAAGAGGCTGTCTTTTCCACAGCGTATGTTCTGGTTGACTTTGTCAAAGATCAGTTGGCTGTAAGTATGTAAGTTGATTCCTGGGTTTTGTATCCTGTTACATAGATCTCAGTGTCTGTTTCTATGCCATTACCATGCTATTTTGAGCTTTGTAATATAATTTGAAATTGGGTAGTCTTATGCCTCCAGGTTTTATTTTATTTTATTTTTTTTTTTTGTAAGCTCAAAACTGCTTTGGCTCTTCAGGGTCTTTTTTTCTACCTTATGAATGTTAGCATTGCCTTTTCTATTTCTGTGAAGATAGTTGTTTATATTTTGATGGAGATTGCATTGAATTTGTAGATTGCTTTGGGTAGAATGGACATTTTCACGATGTTAATTGTTCCCATACAAGAGCCTGGTATGTCTTTCCACTTTTTTTGTGTCCTCTTTAATTTCTTTCA
>NW_007781551.1:2541-3004 GCF_000696425.1 Galeopterus variegatus
GTTAGGGTCTATCTTTTTTTAGGTCTAAGAGTGTTTGCTTTACATCTGGGCGCTCCAGTGCAGGGTGCATACATACTATGATTGTTATGTCTTCTAACTGCAAAGGTCCCTTTATCATTATTTAATTACTTTCTTTGTCTCTTTTTATGGATTTTGTTTTGAAGTCTATTTTATCTGATAGAAGAATAGCCACTCCTGCTCAGTTTTTGTTTCCATTTGCATCATATATCTTTTTTCATCCCATCACTTTTAGTCTGTGTTTCTTTATAGGCGAGGTGGGTCTCTTGAAGACAACATGTAGTTGGTTCTAGCTTCTGTATAATCAGTCAATCTGTGTCTTCCTAATGGGAGTTTAGTCCATTTGCATTTATGGTTTTTGGTAAATATTGCTTTTTGCCTGTAATTATATTGCTTTTTATTTAGATGTTTTATATATCACTTGTTCCTTTCTTCCCCTTTTATT
>NW_007781552.1:0-495 GCF_000696425.1 Galeopterus variegatus
CTTTTCTTTTCTTTTCTTTTCTTTTTATAGGACCTTTACACATGCTATTCTCTCTGCCTGACAATTTTCTTTTTCACTCTTCTTGTTACCTAGCTAACATCTACTCATCCTTCAGATCTCACTCTAAATATCACTTCCTGAAGGAAGCCTTTCCTGACCTTCAAACTAGGCCAGACTTGTCTATTATAAGCTCTCTTGGTGCTGTTGTATTTCTCTTTGGTGGCATTTATCAGATCTGTAAAAGACTATGTATTAGAATGGGGGGCACTGGGGCAGGAATCATATCTGCCTTGTTCACTGCTGTATCCTTGGCACCTAGGACAGTGCCTTGCTTAAAGTAGGCAGTTGAGAAATATTTGTTACATAAATAAATAAATGAACAACCCACTACTAGACTTAGGCACACACCAACATTCACTCTGTGTCTGGGTGGGCTCTCCCAACCTATACAACTGCAGAGAATGGAAGCCTGAACTTATGAAGAGGTGGTTTAGA
>NW_007781552.1:1596-3004 GCF_000696425.1 Galeopterus variegatus
CTCTCCCAACCTATACAACTGCAGAGAATGGAAGCCTGAACTTATGAAGAGGTGGTTTAGACTTGTACTATATTCTCTCACATTACATTCTCATACAATACAGTGTGAGAATAGAGCACTCAGCACTTATTTTTCAAAAGCATATAAAATATACAAAAAAAGTTTTTCTGTAAACCAGGAATGAAAAATCAGAAAATAAAATCAAAAGCCAATATTATTTACAATAACATTAAAAAACACCAAACATGTAGGAATGATTAAATAAAAGATATTCAAGACCTCTACACTGAAAAGTATAAAACATAGCTGAGAGAGCTAATTAAAGAAGACCTAATTAAATGGAAATATATACCATGTTCATGGATTGGACATCTCATTATTTTTAAGATGACCCTCCCACCCCCCACACTGCCTCCCCAATAGAGCTAGAGAATCAGAGCAATCCTATTCAAAACTCTTGCAGATTTTGTCCCCCTGGAAACTGATGAGATGATTCTAACTTATTTGGAAAGACAAATGACCAAAAACAGTCAAAATAATATTGTAAAAGAAGAGAAAAAGTTGGAAGATTTACCTACTTGACTTCAAGACTTACTACAACAATCAACCAAATAATTAGCTATAATAATCAAGACAGTGTGGTATTAGCAAAAGAATAGACAAATAGATCAATGGAATATGATAGAGAACATAGAAATAAAACCACATATATCAGTGAAATGATTTTCAACAAGAGTGCAAAAGCAATTCAATAGAAAAAGGAAAAATTTTTCAATGAATGGTGCAGAAAAATATGGAAAAAAAAGAACCTTGACTGCTACCTCGCTGAATTGCTACTTCATACCACATGCAAAAAGCAATTTTTTCCCCACCCAGTAGCACAGGGAACTGAGCCCTTGACCTTGGTGTTGCAAGGTGGCCCTCTGAGCTACCTCTAACCAACTGAGCTACCCTCAACCCACAAAAAGCAATTTTAAATGAGGTAAATAGAAAGGAAGAGCCAACAATTATCAAATAAGTACCTTTTGCTCACTGGAAATATTCAGTATCTCTCCTGAAATACTGCTAAATCAAGGTATTACACAAGATGAATCCAGTACACCCAAGTGACATTTTGTTGAAATGGTTACCTTTTCTTGGTCTCCAGCTTTAGCAGACTCTTCAGGTGAGCATTGGAATCCAGTTTGAAGATGCCAAATTATCTGATTTGCTGAATTCCTCTTACAGTCCAAAACCCAGGAAGCATTTATAATAAAATTAACATTGTGGAATATACTATAAAGCATATGTACTTCACAGGGCATGGTTTTCCAAAGTCTTGCAGTTTCAAATATTGACCTTGCAGAAGACTGGAAATTTTCCTTAGGCTATAAAGTCTCTGGTGTAAGATAAAGATTTGTGGCACAGC
>NW_007781553.1:0-1800 GCF_000696425.1 Galeopterus variegatus
AAGAGGAAGCTTTTACCTCTTGCAACTCGGACCTCATACTGGTCCCAGGCCCTGAGTCTGTGTGGAATGATGTTACTAGGAGGTCCACAGTTCTCCTAGTCTCAAAAGTGGGGTTTGCTTTCTCAGCAGATCAGAGGTTAGACCTGCCTTCACATGAGAAGCACTGATCCCTATTTTACAAAGTAAGACTTGCACAGGAGGGAAAAATTTAAAAGACTCTCCAACAATGACCAAGGGGTTATTAGTTCACTATGAATGTTCACAGCTGTTAACTCCCAGTAGATTCTTAGCTGTCATTAAACTGAGTTGTCAGCTGAATCTAGAGGACATCTCGGGAATAAACTGAGTAGTTATTAATTTAATGTAGAATCAAAATGGTTCTATGTTCTTCCATCCAGCTCTCTAATACTTGTTTGACAGGGCACCTATGTTTAGTATACATAGCATGCTCTTTCATAGTTGCCCTTGAGTGTTTTTTTTTTCAACTTTTAAATTATCTTCTACATTATTTTTTGATCCTTTTTCTGCAGATAAAAATATTAGTAACAATTTTGATGTATTTCTTAACAATGTTCTTTCAGTCACTATGTCTCTCTCTCTGTAAAAATTCCATCCAGCTGTCAGAGATGACAGTGTAATTACAATGACTCTGTAATTGTGCTCTTTAGAGCTTTGCAGACAGTGGGAGGAGGTGATGGAGTGAGAGTGCTTCTGCCCATGGTTCCAGTTCTCACCCCCGCCCCTTCCTCCTCAATCAATCCACACCTCTCTGAGGAATCAGAAAATAAAATTTCTGAGAATGGCTATTTCCTGATCGCAAAAGAAATAGTAATGATTTCATATTTCATGTGAATGAGTTGTTGAGGGGATTGATATATTTTAGAGCATGCAAACATATAAAAATGATTGTTATCTTTCCATTTGTATTTTAGCTGCCATTTTTGTAGTGATTATCCAGGGACCTCCTAAAAATAATGCAAGCCTTTTAAAAAATTATTTGATAGTAAAGAGAGCTTTTAATACCCACCGTTAGAACATTAGGTTGACATTAGGTCGAACCAACCATATGAAATTCCTTTGTTTATATATGATTCTAATACATTTCCCTCAGCGACCCAATGGAAGGAAGAAAACTTATCCTTGAATTTTTAAATATTGTACTTATTCTGTTTCTGGATAATATACAGGACCAGAAGCTCCAGTGCTTAGTTGTATTTAATAAATTCAATTAAATAACTCACTTATGGTGTAATAATAATCAACTAAAATGCAAAGAAACTTCCATATATATATACTGAAACACTTGCTCAGGCTCTTTCCATCAATGCATTTTGTAGGTCTGATAAAACAAGGTGAACTCAGCCAAGTTGTTTGATGTTTGTTTTCATTTCTGCAGTATTATGAATAGACTATGAAAACTGAAACTGCAGCTTCAAAACAGAGCTAGTAATAACAGTTTTTCTCTTGCTGTCCATTATATTAAGGCAGTAAATAGATTATGGCATTAGTCAGTCTGACCTTGGACAAAGAAGTAAACCTATCCAAAGTGCCTCATTTATAAAAACAAACAAACAAACAAATCACACATTGACTATACCTTAAGAGAAGAAAACACATTAGTTTCATAGTTCTAGCTATTTACTTAATAACTACTTATTAATTTCCTATGCAAAGGTGCAGTTAATGACCTTTGTATAATTAATGACAATTTTATGTGCATGGGGATTTTTTCTTTACTTGAAGTGATGGGGTTTCGTAAGTGAACTACAGAGACCCTCTTGAATGGTATTTACACTTTTA
>NW_007781553.1:2216-3004 GCF_000696425.1 Galeopterus variegatus
GATGATTACAGTAATAAAATGAGTTTCACTTACACTAAGATCTTTTTGTTTCTTCAGGTTCACTTACAATAAACAATGTTTTAAAGAAACTTGATGTGGTTTTGGTATATACAGTTTCTGGTATAAACTGGTATAGACAGTTTCTGTACAGAGTAAATTTTTATTTTCAAATATTCCACCTGGAACTAGGAAATGCATATGTTTAACATGTAATCTAATATGTATAACTATCATATGATCTAATATGTATAACTATCATAATGCATATGTTTGTCATATAATCTATTCTATTCAATTATTCTATATTCTATTCAAATATAGGATAATTCTATTAATTAGAATTCTTTGCCCTTCTAAGGGAAATGGAGCTTATCCTTTATAATCTTTGAAAGAAAATAGAAGTGAAAGCTTTAGGATTTTAGAATTTGCATTCTTGATTTCATTCAGTCACAGGAACATAAGAGGCTATTCAATAACTTTGAGCTATTCAAAGGTGGGAGTTTTGTATGCCCAGGGGATAGCACAGAGTGCCTAACAGGTATTAAGTAAATGTTTAAGTAATGGCTGATGGTTGAGGTATCAGGTTTCTTAGGTCTTTTCCTTGGGTATCTTATACATGATTTTTTTCCTCACTTGAACAAAAAAAGAACAGAGAAATTCAGTGTACTTTAGATATATATTAAATAACATTTATTTAGCGTTCAGCACTGAAGAAGATATAAAAGAGTTAAATGTTATTAGGGTCAGTTTTAAAGTACTATATTCTCATCTCCACCTTGTCCACTCCC
>NW_007781554.1:0-3004 GCF_000696425.1 Galeopterus variegatus
GCTAAAGCTAGGGAGATCTCCAGTAAGTTAAGAACTAAGAAAAAGTCATTATGTCTTAATATTAGAAAGTTGATAGAGAAGAATCCAGATAACATGGAAATTAGGAGGAAAAAATTCAGCTTTGGTTTTGTGATGTTTTATCAGGGGATGAAGGGCTGAGTGGGACATCTAATGCTATAGCAAAATGAATGGAAAGACACTAGTGCTGTATCATTCTGGTCAAAGAGAGTGCCCCAGGGAATAAGAATATGCTGGATAAGGGATAATTGTCCAGAGTCAGCATCTTCTATGGCAAGGCACTGTTCTAGACACTGGAAAAAGAGCAGTAAATAAGATAAAGCTCCTGCTGTTATGGAGCTTTTGTTCCAGTGGATGAGGAGGGGGTGGGGGAGAGAATATATAATAAACAAGGAATTCCATAAAATGTCTATAGCAGTTGTTGTGGAAGAAAGAGAATCAGAGAAGAGTTTTTGTACAGAGTAGTCTGGGCAGGCTTCATTGATAGAATGTCATTAAGCAGAGACCTGAATTAAACGAGGAGTGATCTTACAAAAATTAAACTTCTAAGAGTTTGGTTTTTCTTTATGCGTAAGTAATTCCTTATTTAGTAAATAATTTTTCTATTCTTTTCCTTAGGCACTGTAAGGAGATTCCTAGAGATTCACGGGGAAACCATTGAAAAAGTAGTATTTGCTGTCTCTGAACTTGAAGAGGTATTTTGCTAATTAAGCTGCATTGTTTAAATCTTACTTTTACTTTTAAGTGTATAGCTTTGTCTTATCTATTTATTGAATTTTCAGCCGATGAATCCTAGTTATCTATGTATATATTTGGCAGTGGGACTTACCATCATTCACTGAAAACTAAAAACAAATCGAGAAGGAGACTTTTGTTCACATTTTTCCTGCTAAACTGTTGTCTCTGTAAGTGAAATCTTACAAAGTGGAGTTGTTCTGCTTTGCTCCCTGCATTAGCTCTCAAGGCATTACCTTATAACCTAAGCACTGGGTGTCTGGGCAGCATAACTGGAAAACCTACTGTGCTGGAAAAGCTTTGGTATCTACTTGGCCTGGAAACAGGTGACAGCCTAGCCTAGTGGCTGACACTGAGTAAGTTGGGAGGTTTGTATGTTTTGGTGTATGTATTTAGGTTTAGTATATTTCAATTTTATTTAGAGCCATTTTAGAAAATTCTTTATTTTTATTTTATCAAGCTTTATTTAGCTTTAGAGTTCTCCGCACAAGTCAGCTTCTAATATTTCCCAGTTTTGTATCCTTGAGCAAGTTACTTAACCTCTCTGTGCTTTGGTAAAATAGGAATGTTAATTGTACCTATATTACAGGCTTTTTTGATAATCAAATGAGTTAATACATGTGAAGTATCAATTCAAAGTATGATATATAAGCGCTTTTGAATTTGCTGAAAGAAGGGTACATTTACTTTGTTCGCTATCTTGTTTCACCTGGTTTATCTATACATTCATTCTTCCAGTGACCTTTTATTAAGTATCTAGCATATATAAGTTTCTAGGAATATACCAGTGAGCAAGTCATGGTTCTTGTCCTCAAGGAACCCACTGTGTATTGGTGGAGACGGACAATTTAGATAAATTAGGATAATTGTGATAAGGTATGGGAAGGATAGGAACACATAACTCCAGCCTGACATGGGGTTAGGAAATGCTTCCTATAGAAAGTGATACATAAGTTGAAATTATTGTAAAAGATAAATAAGATGTGCCAAGGGAGGAGCAGGTGACAATAGTCATACACTCTTGAGCAAAGACATGTAAATAAGAAATCTCATAGACTGTTTAGTGTTGCTATTGTATAACATGGGAGGCTCAGAATGGCAAAAAGAAAGTTAGGCAGGGGCAAGCTCACTCAAGGCCTTGTGTCCCACACTGGAACTTAGACTTTATGAGTTATGCCGTGTGGAAATAGAAGAGGTTTAAGCAAAAAAATGGTGTGGTCTAATTTCTGTTTTGGCTGTGTGGAGAATGATTTGGGAGGAGAAAGACTGATGACAAGAAGAGATAACTCTAAATGAGAATTGATCAGGCCTGAATAAGGGCACTGGTGGTGTTGAAATTTAAAATATTTAGTAATGAATTTAGCTGGAGTTGGTAGCTGTGAAATACATAAGGGAAAAGAGAAAAGGCAGTGAAGCATGACTTCTGTGTTTCTGTCTTGGATGACTAGATAATGATGCCCAGTGAGACAGCAAATAGAAAGGAGAAAAGTTTGGGAGAGGAGATGAAGCCAAATTCTTTTCTGAACATGTTGAACTTTAGGGGATCAATGGAGCATCAGAGGCAGATGATCAGGAAGCCATTGTATTTATCAATCTGAAACTGAAGAGTGAAGCCTAGGCTGGAGATCTGGCCCTTTTCATAGGGGTACCAAGGGTAAAATATGGCTCTTGCTTTCAGGGAGCTTGCAGACTAATGATGAGACAGCCAGGTAAACAAAGATCACCCTGCAGTGTGGCAAGTGCAGTGCTAATGTGTGAACCTCAGTGCTATGGCAGCTTATCGGGGCACCTAACCCAGGCTCAAAGGAACAGAGAAAAAGTCTTTACCCTCAGTATATCCAGAAGAATAGTCATCAATATTTACATTCCACACTGAGATATCATTTCACCCCAGCTGGAATGGCTGTTACCAAAAAGAGAATAGCAAATGCTGGCGAGGATGTGTAGAAAAGGGAACTTTTCTACACTGTTGGTATGACTTTAAATTAGTACAGCCAATATGGAAAACAGTATGGAAGTTTTTCAAACAACTACAGATAGAACTACCATATGATCCATCAATCACACTTCTAGTTGTATACCCAAAGGAATGGAAATCATCATGTTGAAGGGATACTTGCACCCCCATGTTTATCACAGCTCTATTTATAATAGCCAAGTTATGGAACCACCCGAAATGTTTATCAGCAGATGACTGGATAAGGAAAATATGGTATATGTACACAATGGAATACTACTCATCCATAAAAAA
>NW_007781555.1:0-1085 GCF_000696425.1 Galeopterus variegatus
CTTTAAGGTACCAAAAGAAGATAGCTGTAGACCTGGAATCCTATACTCAGAGAAAATATCTTCAAAATCAAAGGCAAAATAATGGCATTTTTATACACACAAAAGCTGAAACAATGCAACGCTAGCAGATCAGCACTACGAGAAATGTTTAAAAATGTCCTTCAGGCAAAAGTGCAACGTTAAAGAAAGTCCTTCAAGTAAAATGATACCACAAAGAAACCTGGATCTAAACAAAGGGGTGGAAATATTAAGTAAATAGCAGTTGGATATAAAAGATATTCTCCTAAAACAGCTTAAAAGATAATTGTTTAAAGCAAAAGAAGTAAAATGTATGATGAGTTCATTACCTATATAGACATAAAATGAACAACAAAAATATGACAAAGGCCAGGAGAAGTAAATAGAAGTATGTGGTTGTAAGATTATTATATAATATGTGAATTGGTATAATTCTAGCAGGCATTTTTGCAGAAACTAACATGCTAATTCTAAAATTATCTGAAATTGCAAAAATATTGGAATAATTTTTAAAAAGAAAAAAGTTAAAGGACCTACACTACCTGACTTCAATATGTATTATAAAGCTACAGTAGTCAAGACAGTACGGTGTTGGCATAAAAATAGACATAAGGATCCATAAAACAGAATAGAACCCAGAAATAGACCCATACATACATGGTCAATTGATTTTTGACAAAGTGCCAAGGCCATTTAAAGGAGAAAAGGATATTCTTTCCAGCAAATGGTACTAGCGCAATTAATTAGATAGCTATGTGCAAAAAAGAAATAAAACTTGATTCTCAAATCACAAAGCATATAAAATTAACTGAGTAAGAACATAAGACTATGTGTAAGAGCTAAAACTATAAAATTTATAGAATAAAACAAAGATAATATTAGAGACCTTGTGATTGGAAAAGGTATTTTGTAGTAAGGCACAAAAATCACAATACATGAGAGAAAGAAAAATGATAAATTGGACTCAAAATTAAAGTCTTTTGTTCTACAAGGAACAATGCAATGAAAAAATGAAAAGGCAGGCACAGAAAGGGAGAAAATAATTACAAAATAAATACCCAAAAGAA
>NW_007781555.1:1408-3004 GCF_000696425.1 Galeopterus variegatus
TCATCTTAATAAATTGATGAAATTATGAGTAAGCCTGTAACACTCTACTAAGGAAAGAAGAAAATGTGAATAAATAAATGAATAATATTCTCTTGAATAGCTATTACATTATAAAATTATAAATTTCTCTAAATTAATACATATATTGAATTCAATTGAAGCATTATATAAATTTATTCAAATTCCCATTCAAAATGCCAGCTAAATAATTTTGAAAACTTGGCAAAATAGAGTTCAAAAGTATTTCCAATTACTGTTCAGAGTCATTACGACAACAAGCTTGCCATTTGGTAGAAGAATATTGCCAATTGTTTGGGACAATAAGCTACTCATTTGGAGGAACAAATAATAATGCTGGGACACCACTTTGTTTATTTAAAGAGTAAAATTAAGCCATTAAAATTACTAGCTGAAATTTAGATGGAGTTTTTTCATTTTAAATAATCATACAGTAAGGAAAATCTTTTAGCAAATCATAAAAACACAGAAGCATAGAGCAAAAGCACTAACAAAGTGGACACATAAAACATAAAAATTAATTTTAAGGGGAAAAGAAAACATATTGAACATATTTCTAAAAATAAAAATACAAACTGGGAAAAAAAACATTTGTGATGCATATGACAAAGGATTGGGCTCTTAATATTCAAAGAGCCCAAACAAGTTATTTAAGATTTAAAAAAAAAAAAAAAAAGTGTAAGAACAGACAATTACCCAAAGGAAAACTTTTAAATGGTCAGCAATCATAAAAAGATGTTCTTTCTTATATTCCAAAAATTACAAATTAAAAAAAAACTGTATCTCATACTAGCAGATTGGCAAAAGTGAAAATATCAAAATATGTATTGAAAAGGGAATAGAAAATCAGACAATTACAATTTGTTGATGAGAATTTCAATTCATACGCCCTTTCTAGAGATCATTGTGTCAGGTCCCTTGGCAGGAAGAAAGAGAAAGAAGAAAGGAAGGAGGGAGTGAGGAAAGTGGGAGGAAGAAGGGGAGGGAAAAAAGGTAGAGAGGAAAGAAAGGAAAAGTAAAGAATAAATGTTCTTTCTCTCAAATGTTATTGAAGCAAACTATGGGATAAACAATGCAATTCTCTGAAGCCATTAAAAATGATAATATAGAATCTTTTTTCTCACGAATAAATGCTCAAAAATCTGTATAAATATATACTATATATATATATATACTGTATACTCATAAATACATATATAAAGAACAATATGTATAGTGTGATACCAATTACATAAAATTGGGTAAATAGGTATGTGTATGTATGTGCATATAAGTAGAAAGGTATCTAAAAGTTCTCAGCAATGTTTTAACAGTGGTTATCTCTTGGCAGAGATATTCTGAGTGATTACTTTTACATTAATCTTTATACTTTTCTAGTAGTTTGAATTTTTGAGCTGATGAGCATGTTTTAGTTTTAAAGTAATAAAGCCACTTTTTAAATGTGAATCATCCAATGAGAGTTTAATAGTAATGTGGCGATTGAGTCAACTTAAGGTCACATGCATAAAGTTTACTTAAAAACATGTCTTGTTTGAACCATCTTTCTATTAAGTTCAATTTCTTTATTTCTCTCCCTTT
>NW_007781556.1:0-724 GCF_000696425.1 Galeopterus variegatus
GGAAATGCAATTAATACTCTGGTATCACAGCGCACACCTCTCAGGATCACGCTGTCTCCTGACACGGCCGCTCCAGACCCTTTCATCTCAGTAATATTATTTTCTTAGTGTTTGTGCTGTCTAATATTTTCATGTTTGTAATTGTCTAATATTCTTGACGTCTTTTGACTCTCACCTATTAGGAGTAAGGGAGTAATTCAGAAGTACTCTAACCACCATGTTCATCTCCCCTTCTGATTTTTGATCTTTGTACAATGCCTACTCTGTAAGAGCAAACAGCATTTTCTTTCTGTTTTGGCAACACAGTTCTCCAGTTGTTTCAGCTGTAACCATCACTGTTGCAGTTACTGTCACCACCAGCAGTTCGAGACAGCCACCATTGTTGTGCAAGCAGCATACAGCTGCTAGAGCCACTGTTGCCATACAGGCAGCCTGTCAAAGCCACCACCACAACTGCTGCCACCACAAGGGTGGTCTTCTGCCGCAGCAGCAGCCACAGCAGCTACTACTGTTGTCCAGATAGACCACCAATCACTGGGCTAAATTGACCCTAGGAGGATCACCAGTGGATTGCAGGGAAGGAGAGTAATAGAAGAAGCAGCTGCTCTACCAAATGACTCGAAATCAATGTGGGGATAGTAGACAGATGAAAAAAACTAGAAAATGAGTCCACCAAAGGAACACAGTAAGTCTCAAGAGCAAGACCCCATAGAGCAGGAAACCA
>NW_007781556.1:2705-3004 GCF_000696425.1 Galeopterus variegatus
GGATGAAGAGAAGGGGAACCCTCCTACACTGTTGATGGGACTGTAAATTAATACAGCCATTAAGGATAATGGTATGGTGGTTCCTCAAACAATTATAAATAGAACTGCCATATGATCCAGGAATTCCAATGTTGGGTATATACCCAAAGGAATGGAAATCACCAGGTTGAAGGGATACCTGCACTCTCATGTTTATTGCAGCTCTACTTAGAATAGCTGAGAGTTGGAACCAACCTAAATACCCATCTTTGGATGACTGGATAAGGAAAATGTGGTATATTTGCACAACGGCACACTAC
>NW_007781557.1:0-1098 GCF_000696425.1 Galeopterus variegatus
TATACCCAAAGGAATGGAAATCATCATATCAAAGGGATACCCGTACTCCCGTGTTTATTGCCGCACTATTTACAATAGCCAAGAGTTGAAACCAGCCTAAATGCCCATCACTGGATGAGTGGATAAGGAAAATATGGTATACACACACTATGGAATACTACTCTGCTGTACAGAAGAATGAAATACTACCATTCACAGCAACATGGATTGACTTAGAGAAAATTATATTAAGTGAAAGAAGTCAGGCATTGAAAAAGAAATACCACATGTTCTCACTTATATGTGAGAGCTAATAAAACTAACTAAATAAATATACCAACAAATAAATGGAGGGAAAAAAAGACAATTATCACAACAATTCCTTGAACGTGTTAAGATAAATGAATAGATATGTTTTTGATTGGTGGGGGGGGGGGATTGGTAAAGATATATCAAAATCAACTACATTGTAAAATGATAAATTAATAAATAAATAAGAAAATGCCCTTCCATCAAACTCTTTAAGAATAGCATAAGCTGCTTGCTTGAAAAACAGAAACAATGAGTTAAATGAGTAAGGCAAGCTGGCAGGTGAAGCCTGAGAGGAGGACTTATAAGGGGAAATTGACAGCTTCTAGGATTGTCTGGGTTATAAGTGGATCCTACCATGTGGAGGGAGAGGGAAATTTGTGGGGACATTATTTTCAGATGGATACAGCAAAAGTGGGGCTGAACAGTTGTTATTACAGTTACTTTATTGTTGGTTTAATAGTGTTGCAGCCAAATATATACAAAAATGGCCATTCCATTTTTAATTTGGGAATCCTACTTATTCTCAAAGTATTGGTGCCTGCATCATCAAAACAGGGCTAAAAATATTTATCCTGAATGGTTTTTATTAGAATTAAATAAGGTAATGTGCACAAAGTTCTTCACACATTTGAAGCATTTAATAAATAGTAACTTCAATTTCTATCTGTCAGCCATGGCATAAGTACTTATTGTCTCATTTGTCAGGATTTTGTTGCTTTCTGTAGTTGTCCTATTATAGAATAGTGTAAGAATAAGAAAATTGCCTTATTGATCAAAAAGAAAAATTATACATTTTACAGTTAAAAT
>NW_007781557.1:2730-3004 GCF_000696425.1 Galeopterus variegatus
TTAATTATTTGGTGGAGAGAGTTGTAACATAGCCCCTTAGTAGCTTCGTAAATGAGAGAGATGTGTCTCTCTTGCTGAGAGCATCAGTTTACGTTGACATATGAGGACTATTAACATATCACCACGTGACATTTTACTACTGCTCTTATTCTGACTAACTGAACAACCCAACCCAAAAAGTCTTTTCATCTGCTTCAGGAGTCCTTTAACACTGTAATACTACATAACCAATTGCCTCAGAACTCAGTGGCTTAAAACAATAAGCATTTATTTA
>NW_007781558.1:0-3004 GCF_000696425.1 Galeopterus variegatus
CCTGGAATACATTAACCACTGGCCAAACCGTATGAGAGGAGGCATGGGCTTTGGAACCAAAACAGGCCTACATGTGAATTCTAACTTCAGCTTTCACTCTGTGTGGTCTTGGCAAGTAATTCTAGTTCTCTGAGCCGCAGCTTCTTCATCTGTAAAATGAAGACTAGAGAAAATGTACGCAACATCCTGCCACAGTGACTGACATGTAGTAGTTACTCAGTGAATTGAAGCTGCTCCCATAAAATCATCAACATCATCATTAACATCAATAATAATAATTGTTGTTGACACTTTGGACCTGTTCTTAAAAGTGCCAGTTCATTATTCAGTCATTTCTTCCATGTTCAACAAAAATGGATTGATAGCTGTGTGTCGGGCACTGGAATCACACCTGGTCCTTAGTATTTACAAGATAGTGCAGGTTATGTTATAGAGGTGAGTACAAAGTATAATGGGAATATAAAAGAGGAGCAATTAACTCTGTTGGTGGTGCAAGTGGGGAAGGAGAAGGATTTATAGAGGAGAGAACATTTGAATGAGACCTGGAGAATATGTGAGATTTCAAAAGAACTGTGGAGGTGGGAGGGAGGGAGAGAAAACATGAGGCAAGAATAGTATGTCCACAGACAAGAAGGGATGTTAGGGTTACAAAAATAACCTGGGGCCAATGTGAAAGGGCTTGAGAGCCAAGATAAGCAATTTAGATCTTATGTTTTAGTTATGAGAAGCTAAGGGGAAGCTAAAGAAAATGACATGATCAGGTTTCTGTGCAACTTAATAAGGTACTTTTGTACTTTAATTGTAATGAGCAATAACTTAGGCACCTAACTTCTGTATTATTTGCTTGGTAACCTTTATTCTTGATCACAAAATCTACAAAACCCATTTAAAAAATCCTGTCCTAATAGATTAATTAGGCCATTACAGGACATTCTGAGTGACAGACTTTTAAAAAAAATAAAAAAGACTATTTTCCTATCTCTTGTGTCCCTGACTTACCATGATCTTTGAGATTTGGTGTTTTCATGTTAAACAAATGCAAATGTCTTCAATTTTGTACTTGAATGATAATAAAAACATCTTTAGCATTAGGTGAAGGCTACGAGAAATGAATCATCCAAACATGCATTTGTGTCATGAAGATTAATTGTAGGCCAAGCGACTGACGCACTATTTCACACCAAATAAATGCTTAAAGTATACAAGGCATTCTGCAGCAGTTTTACCTTATTACAGTCTGCACAACTCTTATTTCCAATAGACTTCATGTTCACTTGGAAAAATATACCCTCGGCCAGCTAAATTATATATCCCTTTTACTCTCACAATGGTCCAGATACCATAGAGTACAGAAACCTAAATGAAATGGTTTCCTTTGTCCACTTAATCATTGAACATGTGTTGAGGGTGCACTACATGCCAGGAACTGGGGATCCAATGAGAATGAGGAAGACACTGACTTTCCCTCCAGAACTTATAATTTAGTAAGAGACTGATTTTTAAAATATTAGTAGTTACAACAGGATGTGATAAGTATTGTCATGAAACGTATAATTTAGTAAGAGACTGATTTTTAAAATAGTAGTAGTTACAACAGGATGTGATAAGTATTGTCATGAAACGTATAATTTAGTAAGAGACTGATTTTTAAAATAGTAGTAGTTACAACAGGATGTGATAAGTATTGTCATGAAACGTATAATTTAGTAAGAGACTGATTTTTAAAATAGTAGTAGTTACAACAGGATGTGATAAGTATTGTCATGAAACGTATAATTTAGTAAGAGACTGATTTTTAAAATAGTAGTAGTTACAACAGGATGTGATAAGTATTGTCATGAAACGTATAATTTAGTAAGAGACTGATTTTTAAAATAGTAGTAGTTACAACAGGATGTGATAAGTATTGTCATAAAATGTTTGAGGAAAACAGAGAAGGGACATCTGACTCATTGTAGAGGTGGGAGGGTGGAGGAAAGAGAGTAAGTAGTTTTAGCTGGAAGATGCTTGGGCTGAGTCTTGAAGGATGCTGAAGAGTTGGCTTGGAAAATTTAGGCTGAATAACCAGGAGGAGTGGGATGATCATAGGAAACAGCATTTGCAAAAGCAGGGAAATCAGATAGGACATGATGAATCCAGGGGACAGGTAAGAGGTCAATATGACAACTAAAGAGTGAAGTGTGATAGATGAGATGGAAGAGTGTTTAGGATACATGACTTCTGTAACAGTAATACCTTGCAATTAATAATAATGTCAGTAAAAACTACCCTATGCCCCTCTGTGTAGGAAAGGCTTTCTTTAAGGCCCACAGTAGTGTGTAGTCTGTATTCTTCTCTTCGTCAGAAGCAGACCAGGCAGGGTTAAAGCTTTTGGCTCTGGTCCAGCTATGCTCCATTTGGCCCAGATCACTAGCCATTTTCCAGCGTCGTCTCTGGTTCCAGGTGGCTTCCCAGAAGCTTTTCAGGTAACCAGATATAGATACAGAGTTTATCTCCTTACTTAATTTATCGCCGTGTATTTACACCCTAAGAAAAAGAGCCAGGACCCTATCAGCTGACCCTGGACTTTGCAGTGTGCCAATTACCATCTTATTCTTTTTGATTATTCTTTCTTACCACTTTTTTTTTGTAGTTTCTATCCCACGTAACCTTATACAGAACTTCAAAGGATTTCCAGCATTCTGGGATTAGGAAAGGGGGCTTTGGGTGGTGAGTAATGGTCTGGTTTATAACAAAGCCATGCTTGCTCTTTATTAGCTACATTGAGCTGGTTGGTGGTAATGGGATAGCCAATGTTTGGGTTTGATTACAGTTGCATTAATTTGCCATCATGAAGTCAGTGGAGGGATGACCAGTGGTTATGAAAGAGACAGCCTGCAAATGCCTTTGCTTCCTGATCTGGGAGAGGTGGCACTTTGGTCACAACAAATGCAGAATTAATCTTTAACATTGTCCAATACTTCATGACCAGTGGCTGAAGGGGCTTGGCAGTAGGAAATAAAGC
>NW_007781559.1:0-1926 GCF_000696425.1 Galeopterus variegatus
ATCTTTCACTTCTGTAAGCCACCTAAGAAACTGAATTTCACTGATGTCTTATGGCTGTATAACACATTCTTTTAGACGTATCTCATTGCACGAACTTTTAATGCAATTTTTTTTTCATTTGTGTTTGTATTTTAATAGACTGACTTCCTTTTGGTAGTACTGCGTGATGTGGTTCAGGCTTATCCTGAAGTTCGCATCGTTCTTATGTCTGCTACTATTGATACCAGCATGTTCTGTGAATATTTCTTCAATTGCCCCATCATTGAAGTTTATGGGAGGACTTACCCAGTTCAAGGTAAATATTGTGAGGGTGGTGGACATGGTTTGTGCAGTAGGGTTTGGATTTTCTTAATCCTAGTGATTGGAGTTATACTTTAAAGGACATTTAAAACATAGGCCAAATTAGAGTATCAAGTGCATCATAGCATTCTTGGGGAGTTTCTTGCCTGTGATTTTAGTTAGGCTGTAATGAGTATAGTTTGAGGAGAGAGAACACATGAGTTTCCAGGATTTTACTTATAACAATATACATTCAAGTGGAAATCAGTATGGTCTGCAAGTGTTCATGGGAAATACTGTTAAAAGTTTAAGCTGCTATGGTCAAATTAACAGGAAAATCTTAGAGCCAGAGCAAGCAGATTTTGAAATGAGATTAAGGATAGTATTTCAAGGTCAGGTACTTCTGATAAGAGAGCTTTTTTAGTTTCTTTAGATTTTATCATCACCATTTTCTAGGACAGTCTTCTAGTAGCTTTGTTTTAAAATAAGGAATTATGGCGTAGTCTGCTTGAGGGCATGAAAATAAGCTAAGAGATTAGCAGTGTAGGTAGGTATGAAATGATGAATGGGTATGCCAGGGTGCTAATTTTTGATATTCAAAAGTAAGGATAACTTTGAAATAAAAGCCAGTGCAGTTGCATTTCAAAGGGTTACAGGTGAGCAATTCTAAAACTGCTGTATGTGTGTACTGCAATAAAAAAAATTTTTTTAAATGATGTGTACTGCAATGAAAAAATTTTTTTAAATGGATGGCAGATGGTGGGAGCCAGGTTTAGTGGTAGAGTGAGAAGTTACAGGTAAGTAGAGGGGAAGGCTGGAATGAGCCATGTACTGGATTACAGTCAGAGACATCAATATGAACTCATGTTTAGCTAAATATAGATATTATAAAATGGATAGGTAAAGAAATAGTTCTGTATGGATACATGCATTAGTATACTTATGTATTTTCCCTAGCTCTGTCTGCTGAGCGGGCATAGAAGCAGTTACACTCCAGTAGCAAGGAACATTCTCAGCACCCATGTCTTGTTTCTAATACCATTCTCCAGTTAAAGGAACCAGACATCCTTGGAGAAATGGCCGATTCTAGGGCTGAGGCAGGGAATATACAAGACGAGTCTCGAAATTCTTGGGCCTTAAAGTAATAAAGTGCTTTTAAAAAAAGAAGCCCACAATAATGGGGATAAAGAGCACAGGAACCAACCTGAAAGAGCTCCCAAAGACCAAAGCTAGAACAGTTTTAGCAGAAAAAAAAAAAAAAAAAGTATTGGAGCAAACCCAAAGTATAAAATAAATATATACTGATAAAAAGAAAGTGATTGAATAAGTAAGTAAAGAGAAATAGTGACATCTCTCATACAGGAGAATTCCAAATAATTTATCTAGATGCTCTTCCGCATCCTCAATCAAGTGGGACTTAACTCTCCATCCTTTGAGTGGGCTTTGCTTAATAATTCACATCTAAAGAGTACGGTATGGAAACGGAAAAAGTACAGTGGAGAAACTTGGCATACACTACCTCAGGTAATCAAGTTTAACATCATCAGGGATAAGTCAGATTGATAGTATGTACCCCTGATATGATGTGATGAGAATGGCACTTTGAGATTCTTTGGGGAAGTGATTAGATTATAGAGACACTTAGGG
>NW_007781559.1:2398-3004 GCF_000696425.1 Galeopterus variegatus
TTTTTCAAAAAAAAAAAAAAAAAAAAAAAAAAGTATTGGACCAAACCCAAAGTATAAAATAAATATATACTGATAAAAAGACAGTGATTGAATAAGTAAGTAAAGAGAAATAGTGACATCTCTCATACAGGAGAATTCCAAATAATTTATCTAGATGCTCTTCCGCATCCTCAATCAAGTGGGACTTAACTCTCCATCCTTTGAGTGGGCTTTGCTTAATAATTCACATCTAAAGAGTACGGTATGGAAACGGAAAAAGTACAGTGGAGAAACTTGGCATACACTACCTCAGGTAATCAAGTTTAACATCATCAGGGATAAGTCAGATTGATAGTATGTACCCCTGATATGATGTGATGAGAATGGCACTTTGAGATTCTTTGGGGAAGTGATTAGATTATAGAGACACTTAGGGGCCCATGAGAGAATCTTAGTGGCCCATTTGATTGGCAGATCTTCCAGACTTTGCATTGAGATCCTTCTTCAGGTAATAAGTAAAAGGAATTCATTTTATGTGTGCATCCTGGTAGAGTAAGGATGGACTATGGTACATTATTGTATTGAAGTTATTTCTTTCCATGTATAGCTCCCAGTCCATAGAAGTAT
>NW_007781560.1:0-1187 GCF_000696425.1 Galeopterus variegatus
GGCCATCCCTATATAGGGATCTGAACCCGTGGCCTTGGTGTTATCAGCACCACAGTCTCCCAAGTAAGGCATGGGCTGGCCCTTGGGAAGGAATTTTAAAGGGTACAAAAAATACAAGTAATCTTCAGGTCAGTGACCCTTCTAGACTAATTATAGATTTAGGAATTGTTTCAACATCAGATGCAGAATAAATGCATACATAAATCTAGGTATAATCATCTTCAAAGAAACAAACAAAATTGTTTTTCATTCTTATTGATATAAAAATTTCAGACTATCACACAAATTCATTTGAGTTCATTGGTTCCTAGCAATCAGTGGGCCAAATAATAAAACCTATAATTTAGTCTGCATTAGAATAGAAGAAAAAGGCTAGCTACTATCATTATCATTATCTATATCAATATCATAATAATCATCATTTGCCAAGAATATGCCCAGACCTGAGGAAAAGCAGGTGGCAGTAAGGTGCACTGAATTCTGATGAACGAGTTCAAAGTCTCTAAAGGGGGCTGGTTGGATAGATTTCCACTTTCTTTGCATACAGGAGAAAGCGACAGAAACATAAGCCAGTTTAGTTGCAACACAATTCATTTCAATGGTTCCACACACCCACTTATAGAGTGAAATAAGCTGCCTTTTCTTTGCCCAAGAAGCATCGTTCAGTTGTTCAAGAGGATGCAAAGCAGCAAGGGCTCTGGACATTTTCCCAAGAAGGCTGCCTGCCCTGATGGCCAACAGCTCTTCCTAATGAAGAAGCCCTTTTTACTTTCAGCGCATGGTGCTTGGGTTTGGTTCAATCAGGTGATTAGGAAGTCTGGGAACCTACAGGGGTTTAATTGTCCGTTACATTAGAAGTAGACCTACAGGAAGGGGGCCCTGCCAAACGGCCTGGAGCAAAAGGCAACATCTTTTTCCTAATAGCAAATGACCCAGGTTCCAGTTGCTGCCATGTTTACTTTGGGGAGTAATTTGTGGTCAGATCTACAGACACAGTGATTCATTTTCCAGCTTTTTGGTCAATTGTGTGACTATTACTACAGCTAAATGTATCAGAACAATATGATAAAATAATCTGGATTTGAAGAATTGGATCCAATAAAGCATAGTGGTCCAGAGCTTTGTCTTTTTTATTTTTATTTATTTATTTTTTTTTTAAAGATGACCGGTAAGGGGATCTTAACCCT
>NW_007781560.1:1934-3004 GCF_000696425.1 Galeopterus variegatus
CCCGTGGCCTTGGTGTTATCAGCACCGCACTCTCCCGAGTGAGCCACAGGCTGGCCCCAGTGGTGCAGAGCTTTGAATCCCAGCTTTGAATCCTGGTTCTTTTACCTTTGGCAAGTTACTTAACCTCTCTGCACCTTAGTGTCCCCTCTGTAAAATGGGATAATAAATTGTATCCACCTCTTGGGATTGTTGTGAGCATTAAATAAGTTAGTATGTATAGAATGCTTATTATAGTGCCTGGGCACACAGAAGTATGATAGAAGGGTTAGCTGTTATTTATTATCCCTATAATTTATGGAAATGGGGGTTAGGGGAGCAAGCATGGGCTTCATTTCATTCAATAAAAAGTTTGTGGGTGTCTACTATGTATTAGGTGTTAGAGTCAGTGTGAGCAAGACACAGTCCCATCTTCAAAGAGTTTATGGTCTAGTAAGGGAGAAAGACATGTAAACATATACATTATAATACACTGTACCAATGGAAATTAACACCAGATATAGGGGTCATGTGGAAATGTGACTCCCTCAAACTCTATCTAGCTGGGCTTTGAAAGTGTTGGAGTTTGCTAGATGAGCAAGTGGCAGGGTGGCAAGATTCCAGGCAGAGGAATAGCACTGTAAAGGTCCAGACTCATAAAACAATGAATTTGGTTTTGTTGGACTATAAAGAGTGTGCGTGGGGTGGGGGGTGGAACAGAACATCACATAAGGACATTTAATTTCATTTACATCAATATTGAAGCATCAAAGGGGAGGGGGCCGGACATAAGTCAAGAAGAGGTAACTGTGGCCAGATCATGAAGAGCCTGGTATTTACTTAACTCAGTTGTGTGTAGGCTGAACCAAAGCAGTGGTGGTGGGAATGGAGAGGAACGAGAGGTAATTAGGGGGTAGGACTGTCAGGACTTGGTGACTGAGTGGATGTGGGAGGCGAGGGAGAGGGAGGAATCCAAGCTCACTCTCAGGTTTACCAGGCTTGACACACAAAGAGAATTGTGGTTCTACCAAAGAGTTTGTGACTATAGGAAGAAGAGCAGACTTGGAGGATAAAAAGGCAAGTTCTATGTTGGA
>NW_007781561.1:0-802 GCF_000696425.1 Galeopterus variegatus
GTTAACTGATTGATTAGGATTCAAAGGTACAGATGAATTGTAATATGCCTAATACACTCAAGTTAATCTTTAAAACTAGGATCATCTTACCCAGTATTAGGTAGTTACTCTACTCCTTTCCCTAACATGTTTTTCTTCCTGGTTTAGGGTAGTCACACTCCAATGTGAAGAACACAAGTACAAATAGTAAATGGTTTAAAATAGATTACTCTTTGAAGTAAGATTAAATATGCTAAGATTAAATATCCATTGATAATATAGTTTTTATTAAAAAATTATTATTTACATTTTGTGTCCTCATTTCTCATTTAAACCATGTCTGTATCTAGGAAATGCACTTACTCTGTTTTAAAAATACCAAAATTATTATTTTAAGTTTATGTCATAATATAGGTCTCATCATTCACAAATAAAAATCAGTAATATAGATAAAGTTTATTTTAATAACAAAGAGAATTATGCACTATAATAAAAAAGACAGATATTTTACAAAGAATTATTCACAGGCTGCTAACAGTGATGAAATGATCACGTTTTTTGCAATTAAAGTATCATTAATGATAGATGTTATTTTTAATTAATATTGGTAAAAATTCAGGATAAACTGCCTCATATAAAATTAATTTGATGACAATATTTTACATATCTGTTATGTATGTGTCAGAAAATAGAACCATCAAATTTATTTCCATTGTATTTCTCACAGTCATGGACAGGTTGGCCATTTTGTGTTTAATTAATATGCATTGGTTCATTAGAAATCATTAGAGAAAAATATCCCTTTATGCACTTGTTTTAAAAA
>NW_007781561.1:2024-3004 GCF_000696425.1 Galeopterus variegatus
GTTGCAGAGTCAACTTGTAAAATCTGGATATAGGAAGCATTGGAGAAATGACTCCATTTTTGTGCTCAATCTACCCCTACTGCAAAGCCTGACTCTGAGACCTAAAAGAATCAATTTCATAAGTTCCAAATTTCAGTAATTCTCAAAACTTAATATTTCTTAGCTTATCCTCTGCTCCCCCAAAGAACCACTACATCAAAAATGCTTATATTAGATGGCAGAGTGATTTAGAGAGACCCAAAACCCCATTAATTCTATGACCAGAGATCTTTATCCTGAGATATCACTATTACGATTTTGTTTTTATGAATTTCTGAAAGTATGACCATTAGCATCTGCCCATAAACACTGGGTCATATGGTCTTAACTGACAGTTGTTTCCTAGGTCAAAGCTTTAAGTTGTATGTCATCAAACGAAGGTAAGGCTTTCTTTTTTCCTTTCCATTCTATACAGTTATCACATTATTTACAGGAACAATACCACATGTGCTCATACACACATATGCAAATCCACAAAACACCCATATACATATTATCACAGAATGATTTCCCTTCTGTTTTTATACTTTCTTGGAATTTAACTTTATGAATCCTCCCATCAAGAGAAGGTTATCTTCCCCACCCCTTAAATATGCACTTATCTTGTGACTTGCTTTGGCCAATAGACTGCAACCAAAATTCCAGTGTGCCAATTCTGAACCTGGGTATCAAAAGACCTTGCACACTTCTGCTAGCCTTCTGAGAACCCTGCTGCACCATCAAAACAATTCCAGGCTAAGAAATGCAACATCCAGCCACTTAATTACCCTAGCTTATACCTAAGCAACCACCAGATATGTGAATGAATCTATTGGAGAAAAGCCTGTCCCAAATAACCCATCAGTTTACCACAGACACCTGACTAAGCACAACTGAGATCACTCGGACCTGAGTCCTATTGTCAATAGTATCCAAATGACTAACAGAATTATGGGAAAAAA
>NW_007781562.1:0-3004 GCF_000696425.1 Galeopterus variegatus
GTCTGTATGTGGGATCCAAACCCTCGGTGGGAGCGCCGCCGCACTTCCCAAGCGGCGCACTATAACAGTGCGCCACCGGGCCGGCCCTGCTTTCCTCTTTCATAACTAACCTAAATAACCTTTTTCTTTATGCACCTACAAGAAAAACAATAATCTTGTTCCTCTAAGAAAAACAACTGTATTGTATTTAGGATGACTGAGAAGTTCAGAGCAAAACAAACTATTTCAAAAGAAAGAAATGTTTAAAATGATAGATGTAGGTGGATTATATTCTTTGGTGTCTTCAAATAGTTTTATCATTTGGCTATCTGCTTCTAAGCATTTTATTTTAAACAAGAAATTGCATGTTTTTTTCTTGTCTATATCACACTAATACACTAAGGGATTGCAAACAGAAGTACACATGACAACTGATCCATTCCCCATTGGGACAACACATAGCACCTAAAAAATGTTTACACTTAGGAAGACAAATTGTCTCCAGCTCAGTTTAACAGAGTGTCTTATAAGATACCAGAGAATCATCCTGTTCTCAAGTGTACGAATAATATATGTTGAGAATCAAAGTCTCTATAAAAACATTTTTTTTCCTTTTTTAAGTTCAAAACAATCTTTTGCATATTAATACTAACAATTTTATATACTTGTATAATTCCTTTTTACTCAGAGATTATAAGCCACACATGAAAGACACATTAGGTTACAATATATCCTTCAAAGGTTTTGCTCATTTTTACTTGACTTTTATATTTTTACAGTTAAATATAATCATTCTGTAGCACAGTACTTGCTTTGAGTTTTCTTTACTTAGATAACATTATAAGTGAAACTACTTTCTGAATGTACTTCAGGAAATAAATATCCTCTTGCGTTGTTTCAAGACAAAACTGTCTTGTACTGAATTTTACTCCATAACCTTTCCTATTATAGGGAAATAGGTAGTTAGGTAATTAGATAGGTAGATAGATAGGTAGGTAGGTAGGTAGATAGATAGATAGATAGATAGATAGATAGATAGATAGATAGATAGATAGATGGATGGATAGATAGACAGATTTATGAACAGATTCTTAGTCCCTTCCAACTGCTATCACAAGAATACCATAGACTGGGTAGCCTTATCAACAAAAATTTGTTTTTCACAGTTGTTGAGGCTGAGAAGTCCAAGATCAAGATGCTTGCAGATTCAGTGCCTGCTGAGGACCCTGCTTCCTGGTTCATATATGTCTGTCTTCTTGCTGTGTCCTCATATGGTGGAAGTTGGGAGGGAGCTTGCCCAAGTGTGTCTCTTTTGTAAGTGCCCTAATCCCATTAATGAGGACAGCCCTCATGACCCAAACATTTACAAAATGACCCACCTATAATACCATCACACAGGAGGTCAGAATTTCAACACAGGAATTTTGAAGGGACACATTTAGTTTATAGCAAATAGATAGGTAAATAGATAGAGAATTTAGTTTCAATGGGATAAACTAAAGGATGTGGATCTAGTTTTGCATCAGGAAGGCTATAGTACAAAACTTCAGTGGAACCCCGATGGTTAAGGCCTCAAACTTTACCACTAGAAATGAAAGACTCTTAAAGCAACTCAAGAGGTAGATTATTCTTTCTCTTTTTTTCTGTTTTCCTCTTTTTTTTTTTTTTTAAAGAAGTGAACTTTTAGTAGAAATACTTCATTTTAGAAAAAAGGAATATATTTATTCTTTCTCTTTTTTTCTGTTTTCCTCTTTTTTTTTTAAAGAAGTGAACTTTTAGTAGAAATACTTCATTTTAGAAAAAAGGAATATATATAAAAATTTTTATGTTAAAAACCTGGGTATTTATAACTTATCAAAAAATAGATGTAGTAGACATCTGGTTAACATTCAAGAAAACTATCACATAAAGTTGAAGCTATTAAACACAATTAGAAATTTTTTTGATGTAAAGCAGTATTCATGTAACATTCAAATATGTCTATCACCCAAAGCTAGAATCTATAAATCCCAAGAGATCTTTAAAAGATCTTCAAAATTTTGAGATTTTGAATCTCAAAAGTACTTACATTCAGAAAATATATTTTATTACACACAGAATAGTTTTGCAGAAGAGATTGGTTAAAGCTGTTAAATTATAAAGATTTAGGATGTGAGCAAATAATTCACTGATTTTTTGCCACAAAGTTTTATTTTTTGAAAGATCTCCTGAGATTTATTCATTTCAGCTTCAGTTGATAACCTTACTTGTATTTACACCGCTTTACATCAAAGAAGTTTCTAACTGTGTCTAATAGCTTTCATCTTTTTCCTCTTGTTGCTCATAATATGCAATGTCATGTTTTTCTGTAACATGTCTTTCTTCCTAACCTATAAATTCACTGGAGGTCATGAGGAGTATTTTAATCAACCATATCATAATCTCTAGTGGAATAAAACAGGATGGTGTTTTAGTTCTTTCTTGTAACTTCTCTGCCTTTAAATTTATTGGATGCATGCTTTTAGGTAAAAGCAAATAAGAAGTTATTGATAGCATGAAACAAAAATAGATTTTATTGGTATGGGTCTTGATATTTACTGTCAGATCATATGGCTCAACATTCATATGGGAGAAATAAAATTGTTGTCATTGGCAGATATTTGGCAAAATTCAACTGGTCAGTTTTAAAAAGCTTCACAGACCAAAATGAAACTATTTTGTTACTTTCAGGTATGTCCATTACCATCAGTTTCTGTTGAATTTTGGAATACTCTGCTGCTTGATATATAAAGTTTCATCAGACTATTATTAAAGATTTATTATATTTGAAGGAGTGGGTCAGTAACACCTCCTAGGACAATTTTCCAGACCTATTCACATCAGCTTTGTTCTGGAATACCATCTCTCAAATTGTGATTCCCAGACCACTTGCATAAGAATGACAATGAATATTTTATAAAAATTCAGATCTTTAGACCCTACCCCAGACTACTTGGGCATGTATACCCAGCAATCCACAATTTTAACAACTTCCTTGGGTGATTAC
>NW_007781563.1:0-1598 GCF_000696425.1 Galeopterus variegatus
ACTAATTTACAGTTCCACCAACAGTGCAGTAGTGGTACCTTCTCTCCACACCTTTGCCAGCATTTGTTATTCAATGTCTTTTTGATTACAGCCAGTCAAACTGGGGTGAGATGATATCTCAATGTGGTTTTGATTTGCATTTCTCTGATGACTAGTGATGCTGAGCATTTTTTTCATGTACCTGTTGGCCATTTACATGTCTTCCTTTGAAAAATGTCTATTCATCTCCTTTGCCCATTTTTAATTGGATTATTTGTTTTTTACTGTATAGTTGTCTAAGTTCTTTGTATATTCTGGATATTAATCCCTTGTCAGATGTATAGTTTGCAAATATTTTCTCCCATTCCATAGGTTGTCTTTCTGCTCTGTTGATTATTTACTTTGCTGTGAAGAAGGTTTTTAGTTTGATATAATCCCATTTATTTATTTTTTCTGTTGTTGCTTGTGCTTTTGGGGTGTTATTTATAAAGTCTGCCCACTTCTACTTCCTGGAGTGTTTCTCCTATATTTTCCTTTAATAATTTTATGGTTTCAGGTCTTATATTTGTCTTTAATCCATTTTGAGTTGATTTTGGTATGTTGTAGTAGGTACACTTCCAGTTTCATTCTTCTGCATATGGATGTCCAGTTTTCCCAGCACCATATATTGAAGAGGCAATCTTTTCCCCATTGCATGTTCTTATACCTTTCTGAAAGATCAAATGGCTGTAAGTATGTGGGTCGAAACCCAGGTTCTCTTTTCTGTTCTATTGATCCATGTTTCTGTTTTTATGTCAGTACCACGCTGTCTTGGTTGCTATAGCATTGTAGTATAATTTGACAGAATGATTTCAATTTTCAAAAATTTGTTGAGACTTGATTTGTGACCTAACATGTGATTTGTCCTGGAGAATGTTCCATGTGCTGGTGAGAAGAATGTGTATTTTGTAGTTGTTGCATGAAATGTTCTGTGATAGATTTCTGCCTGGTTCAAATGGTCTGAAGTGTAGTTTAAATCCTGTGTTTCTTTGCTGGTTAGTTTCCTGGAAGATCTGTCCAATGCTGAAAGAGGGGTGTTCAGGTCACCCACTATTATCATATTAGGGTCTATCTCTTTTTTTAGGTCTAAGAGTTTTTGCTTTACATATCTGGGTGCTTCAGTGTTGGGTGCATACAAATTTATAATTGTTATGTCTTCTAACTAGCAGATACCTTTATTATTATATAATGGCCTTGTTTATCTTCTTTTTTTATGGTTGTTGGTTTTAAGTCTATTTTATCTGATATTAGAATAGCTACTCTTGTTCATTATTGGTTTCCATTTGCATGGTATATCTTTTTCTATTCCTTCACTTTTAGTCTGTGTGTGTCTTTATAGGAGAGGTTGGTCTCTTGAAGACAGCATGTAGTTGGGTCTAGTTTCTTAATCCAATCAGTCTCTGTCTTTTGAATGGGGAGTATAAGCTGTTTACATGTAGGGTTGTAATTGACAAGCATTGTTTAACTCCTGTCATTATATTGCTTTTTGTTTAGGTGTTTTAAATATCATTTGTTCCATTCTTCCCTTTTATTTTTCATCCTCAGTGTTAGTTGGATTTTGAAGTGACATGATTTAACTT
>NW_007781563.1:2598-3004 GCF_000696425.1 Galeopterus variegatus
CTTTCATTGTGTTCTTTAATAAATTCTTTTCTTATCTCTGAGTTTTCTTAAGATCAGTGCTTGGAATCCCATTTCAGACACCTCAAGGGTTTCCTGCTCTATGGGGTGTGGTACTTGAGAATTATTATATTCTTTTGATGGTGCCATATCTTCTTGTTTATTTGTAGTTCTATTATTTTTTCATTGATGTTTGGTCATCTGGTAGGGCACTTATTTCTTCTATTACTCAAGTGGGCTATAAAGGAAAAGATTACCTCCTCAATTTGTAGGCTCTGCTGATGAGTCCTCTTCTATCAACACAGTTGAGTGTGCAGTGGGTTGCCTTCGCTCCTTTTGGTTGGTGGTCATGCCCCTCTAGGGTTCAGGCAGGTGTGGGTGGGCCTGTGGCTGCATTGGGTACTGGTAT
>NW_007781564.1:0-3004 GCF_000696425.1 Galeopterus variegatus
GTTTTTGTTGGTATTTTAACTGCAGGCTGTTCTCTCAACAACTGGGAGCCGTCACCATTAAGAATGCCTGCCAAGGCAGCATATCACTTGTCCCCGTGGTGTTACCTTCCCTGTAGGAAGTGAGCTACAATGGAATGGGATCTCTTTCATTCATGTGGTCAAATGCTATAAAGGATGGAGCCACCTCAATAAGCACAGCTGGCAGCCAGCCACCTTAGTCCTGCACTTTAACAGGGATGTCCCTAGTTAGAAGGATGGGGAGGATATTGATTCTCCAGCTGCTGCTTTTAACTAGGTGCTGTAGAAGGTGACAATACATATCTGCTAAACTAGAGATGTTATTTGTGTATTGGGTCTTCATTTACTTTTGCAGTTCTCCTTAGCTTCTTGTGGATTGCTATTCCCTGAAGATGTAGAATGCCTTGTCGTGGAAGCTGTACCACTGATTAGATAGAAAAGTCGTGCCATTCTCTTCTTACTTTACCTGTATTATCTGTGCATACATAATTTTGTTGGGAGAGGGGAGGGTTAAGCATGTGTGTTTTCCATACCAAGTTTAACACAATGAAATTTGAAAGTTGCAGAAAACTGCATAAGTGTTGTTGTAAATTAATTTACTTAAACATGGTCAGATATAAAATAGGATATTCAAATGCTGACTTCTTCTTGTATTATTTTAAATAGGGATGGATGCTTGTTTGAATTACCTAGGAAACATAATTTTATATCAGAAGAACCAAGTTTTGTTTGAATGATTATGTGCAATGGGATTGTGAGAGATGCTGAATAAATGAGTGAATAGCAAGACTATAATTTTCCAAATAACTGTGCATAAAGGGCAGTCATAGATTATTTCCAACTTTTATTTTTAAGTAAACCTCTTTAATGTCTTACAATTTTCTGACCCTACATTTGAAAATCAAACCTGTCGTTAAAAATGCTGCTTTTCCTATGCTACATTTTTCTCATTCCCAACTCTTGCAAGAAAAGCTATAGGAGCAAATGAATATGACGTGGACAACAACAGTTCCCCATGTAGTAAATGTTCAGTACTGTTGTCTGTTGCTTGTTAATGTTATACAAATGAAAGCGTTACAATATTTCCTAAGTTTTAAATTAATATTTAACTTTTCATGTTTTATTATTTGATACATGTAGAACATATGTAATAAATATTTAAGTGATGAAACATAATAATGAAATGAAAAACGGTGAACCCAGATGAACCCACTATCTCCCACTAGAACTAAAAAGTAATCAGTGCCATTGACTCTGAAGATGCCCTTCTTTTTTGGCATAATAATGAAATGAAAAACGGTGAACCCAGATGAACCCACCATCTCCCACTAGAACTAAAAAGTAATCAGTGCCATTGACTCTGAAGATGCCCTTCTTTTTTGTTCCTTCCCTTTTTCTTCCCCCCAACAGGTAATCATTCTTCTGAATATAGGAATATTCAACTTGATTTTCAAGTTTCCTTCTATGAAGTGACAAGAGAGTACTTGAGATAATCCTTGTAGTTTTAAGTCAGCCTGAATTATTCATGAATAATTTCTGGGACCCATCTTATTTTTAGACTCATTCTACCCAGCCTCTTTTTAGTATAGAACTCTGGCTCCACCTTCCATTGGTGGTCCTGATCCACCCTCCTCATTTAATGTTTTGAAATGTATTCGATACCTATAACCACTGAGTTTTCTAGAAAAATTCTCATAATGAACCCCTTGACAATTTCTGTTCTTGACAAATTACCCTTTGCTCTAATTCTAGAAAAGAATCATTGTCCCCAACAACATTTGGTCCTTGACCAAACCCAGTCTAGTCACACCGATGAAGGTGACTTCATTGAAGTCAGTTACTTTTTAATTGAAGACCAAATAAATGCGTATTTCATGGCCATGTTTTCTCTCAGGCAGACCCGATGCAGCATTAAAAAGCCTGTAATGGCCAACTCATTTCAAATGAACCTATGATCTTTCTGAAGATATTGTGCTTGCTATTCCAAAGCATCTTCAAAACAAGTAGCTGAGCCCCACTCTAACACTTCCAATCATATCTAGCAATGGAAAGCCCCACAGTATAGAAATTCTGGAGCTGTCATTACGTAAGAGCATTGTATGAAATCTACCAATCAAGACAGTAAAAGCATGAAAATTGTGTCAATTTTTATTAAGAATAACTACATTAACCACAGTGCATTTTCTCAGTTCTGATAAAAATAAATTCTGTAGTTAGAATTAAATCCCATCAGGTCACATGTCCTAGGGTATGCAGATCTCTCCTATAATACATCTTAGAGTGATTTTCCAGTCTTCTCTGTCACAAGTGATGGAGTTTTCACCTGCTCACATTGGTGATTGTGCCGTAACATCATAATTCACACTGCCAGGAACATTTCCAGCCTAATTTTTCTCTTTCTCTATTTGACACCATTACTTCTTATCAAACTTCACACTTTCTACAATTTCAGTCTTTAAGGTTTCCAAATTACTTCCCTTGTGTAAGTGTATTTGCTTGTAATAAATTTTCTCTATTTTCTTGGTCATTTTTGTTGGAAACTATGGACCATTCAGTTCTTCTCATTTGCAAATGAATAATTCATAACAAGTGTGGATTGTATATGAGTAAGTCAAAAAAATTAAGGAAACTCGTTAAATATGTGATGTCCTTCCTTATCAAGTGTCTTATGTATGGAACTCGTTGGCCAACTTCTATTATGTCATACTGCCCTCTCTTCTATGCCACCAAATAATTGCTTTGCTATTTTTCATTTTGTTTTTATAGTGTAGCATATCATATTTTTTCTTAGGTTTTTTTCAATGTGGTTATTTATTGTCTTTGTTTTGTGCATCTATAACCTGAGACTGGGTAATTTATAAGGAACAGAAATTCATATCTTACAGTTCTGGAGACTGAGAAGCAAAAGATTAAGACGCTGGCAGGTGTAGTGTCTGGTGAAGGCGCAGACTCTACTCCCAAGGCTCCTTGACCTTTGCATCCATCA